>NC_065449.1:180415550-180718580 GCF_917563875.1 Diabrotica virgifera virgifera | reverse complement strand
CAAAATCTTGATCCAATGATAAATGCATTTATTTTTTTCGAATCCTGAGAAAACTATTAAGTATTTTTGAAAAATTTAAACGCAGAATGAAATATTACATTATTGCCGAGAGCCGAAAGTCCTTAAAACTTCTATAATGTTTATTTTAATAAGTTACAGTTACGAAAAAAAAATAAGAAAATTTAGTGTGATTTTTAATTTGAAATATTTCATTCAAAAGAAACTTTTTGTTTATTCTAAGGGACTCTCGGCTCTCGGTAATAATGACATGTAATCTTTCATTCTGTGTTTAAATTTTTCAAAAATATTTATTAGTTTTCTCAGGGTTCGAAAAAAATGAATGCATTTAAATAGCATTGGACCAAGATTTTGCGCCCGCCTCTTAAACAAGGACTATGTACATACAAACACAAACTTTCAATTGAAGATTGTTTTAAATCAGATATTAACTATGTACAGTAAGGTCTCGTTTTATGCAGTGGATACGTTCTACAGAAAAGCGCATATAAAAAAATCGCATTAAAAAAGACTTTACTTGCATTGAAAAAGTAGGGATACGTTCCGTAATTTTCTAAAATCACATAAAACCAAAACGGTTGTCCACCAAAATTTCAAAAATCTTAAAATAAAAATAAAAAAAATAGACTTACGATATTGCGATGGCAAAAACCTCTTCTAATAAAAAGTAAAACTTTATGACACTCGCTTTAAACGTTTCAATCCAGAAATCAAAATGTGCTGCATATAAAGCTGCGTTCTCAGTGGTAAATTTTGACGTGCGTATTGAACTAATGGTTTGTCGCAATAATTTGCGTCGCGAATTTAACTGCTCGACCATCGAAAATTTGTTTATCGTTCGTTCACACTGCAAGCCGTATGCGACGCAAATCCTTTTATTTTCGCTCAAAAATCGTCAACCGATGAAGCATATGCGTTATGTGCGTCAAAAATTATTGCGTCCGAGGTATGCGATAAACACGTAATAATTAGCACAATTTACCTCGAGCACGCAAATATTTGCGACGAACAGCTGGTTCGTTGAAAATTTTTACCAGTGAGGACGCGGCTTTATACTGCAACTTGAAATCAGCAAAATTTAAATTCGTCACTTATAAAAATGAACGAAGCATCGCTAAGAGAAAATTTAATTTCAAAACAACTACAGGTTATACCTTCCTTTTAATGTGAAACTCAGAATGATGTGATAGCGACGTCATGTAACAAGTGGAATCCCCAAATCAAATTGCAAACGCTCACTTTACTGATATATGGATGTGAATAGTTAATACTAATTATGTTTGTAGTTTTAATAACAGAAAATGGCGACGTGTCCTGCCCACTTCCATTTAATTTTGGCTATGTGTTTTATTATGTCTTCTACACCACTTCTTCTACGAATTTCTTCGTTTCTTACCCAATCTCTTAACGTTATGCCCAACAATGATCATTCTACGTTGCGTCACTTGTAGTTTTCGTGCAGATGTCCTTGTTAGGGTAAATGTCTCTGCTCCATATGTAAGAACAGGCAGGACACATTGATTAAAGGCTCTTCTTTTTAAGCTGATAGGTATATCACCATGCATCAATTAGATGCCGAAAACCCTTGAAACCCCAGAAGATAACGTGACCTAATAGCGACCCTGGGCACCAGTTACTCCGGAGTTCAGTTCTGATGGCATATTCGTGTTTTGAGACCCCACAAACCCGTGAGTGATCCGTTAACATCAATCTAATGTCGAAAACACTCGAAACTCCAGAAGATTACGTGCATTAGTAGCGATCCTGGGCACCAGGTACTCCGGCATTCAATTCTGATGGCACATTGGTGTTTAGCGACCCCAAAAGCCTATAAGTAATCCGTTGGCATCAATTTAATACCGAATGCACTCGAAACTCCAGAAGATGGCGTCCCTTGCAGTGACCTTGGGCAATAGGTAATCCGGTGGTCTATTCTGATGACATATTCGTGTTTGGCGACCTCAAAAACCCCCCGAGTAATCCGTTTGCACCAATTTAATACCTAAGGCCTCGAAAGTCCAGAAGATGACGTCCCTTGCAGTGACCTTGGGCACCAGGTGATCCAGAGGTCTGTTCTGATGACATATTCGTTTTTAATCACCTCAAAAATCCCCCGAATAGTCCAGTTGCATCAATTTAGTGCAGAAATCCCTCGAAACTCCAGAAGATGACGTGCTTTAGTAGCGTCCCTGGACACCAGGTACTCCGGAGGTCAATTCTAAAGGCATATTAGTACTTAGTGACCTCTAAAACTCATGAGTAATCCCTTTGCATTGATTTAATGCCGAAAACTATCGAAACTCCAGGAGATGACGTCTCTTGCACTGACCTTGGGCACCAGGTGATCCGGGGGTCATATCTGATGGCGTAATCGTATTCAGTGACCCCAAAAACCCCCCCAATAATAAATTTTGTTTCTTAGTATACTGATTTTGACTTTATTTTTATATTTATGCAATTTTGGATGCATTTTATGTACTTTACGGTGCAATTATGCATTTCCACCCATTTTTGAATAGTAGACTTTTTTCCTGACGTCATCCTGACCTGAACACAATGCAAAAAACTGCAAGTCTCTAGGTGCTGTATTTAAAAATTTATTTATTTTGTGCTAAATGCCCTCGTCTAATTGTCATTTTTCTCTTATTTTATTTATTATGAATTTTTCTATACAGTTCAGTAATCCGTACATTCCAATAATCCGGCAACCTCTGGTTTTTAATAATTTGGCAGTAGTAAGATTATACGATTATACTCGTGACTCGTACTTATACCTTATACTGCATATTCTTGTATTAATGGCTACCATCCACAAATTGTTTATCTATACTTTAATAAGCTGAACATGTATCAAAATAGGGTAGAAATTTCAGAGCAAATGGTTTCTGAAACCGGATCTCCAGCAGTTTAAAACCAAACGTAAGTGACAAACATTTAATTGTTAGGACTCATTTATTTCCTAATAATTAGTATGCTGCGTATGAAGATGCCTCTGACTAATGATTCAAAACAAAACAGTGTAATATTTGTAATACATAACACGCCTCGAAACATTTTTGCAGCGTGACCCTGTACTTCTACGAAAGAATAAACAAATCATCGAACTCCATAAATCTCCATTGGAGCGTCGCCTCAAGGAAAGGAAGAAAGTAAAGTTCAACGAGAGAGTAATAAACCTGGTTACCTCTTATTCTCTGACACGTGCATGTTCGTGGCTAGAGCCATAAATGTTTCAGAAAAAGCACCGATAAGGGAAGTCGAGCTTGATCTTATCATTTGCACTAAATGGGCGTGTTTATGATACACTTTCGTTTCCGTTGTTGGCAGATACACGTTCACTTGTAATGCCTTAAAAATTAGAAATTCTCAAGTTTTCTGATAGGAGATCAGCTATAAAAATTAAAACAAAAATGTGAAGCGATATGATATAATTATTATTGTCCGAGAATTATAATAGGTACAACATTATTATGAATAAAACTAAGGTCAGGCATGCCCTCATTTCAACTTCAACAGTGAGACTTAAGCATAAATAATAAACAATACGAATATAAATAATTATGAAACATACGTTTAGCTTCTTAGACCAGGCCATTTAGCACAAAATAAATCGACTTTTAAATACAGCACCTATAGACATGCAACTTTTTGCATTATGTTCAGAATGACGCGAGAAAAAAGTCTACTACACAAAAATGGGTGGAAATGCATAAGTATTGTCCTTTAAAATGCATAAAATGCGTCCAAAAGTGCATAAACATGTCAAAATCAGTATACTAACGACCAAATTTTGTTATTCGGTGGTTTTTTCGGTCACTGAACACGAATACGCAAACAGAAGCGACCCCGAAGCACCTGGTGCCCGGGTTACTGCTAAGGTACGTCATCTGGAGTTACAAGGGGTTTTCGGCACTAAATTGATAAAAACAGATTACTGTGAGGTTTTTGGGATCGTTGAACACGAATACGCCACCATAACCGGCCCCTAGACCATCTGGTGCCCATGGTTACTGTTGAGGATAGTCATCTTCTGGGGTTTCGAGGGTTTTCAGCACTAAATTGGTACAAACAGCAGTGGGGTTACGTTACGAACACTCGACACGAATCGTATCCGCCATGTTTTACCGTAAGGCGCTACGGTAAAACATGGCGGATACGATTCGTATCGAGTGTTCGTAATCCCACAGCTGATTACTCGGGGGGGGGGGGGGGGGGGGGGTGGGGGGGGGGGGGGGTGGGGGGGGGGGTGCTGAACAAGAGTAAGAGATAATAACCGCCTCCGAAACCCCTCAAAATTCCAGAAGATTACGTGCATATCAGTCACCCTGGACACTAAGTGCTTCGGGGTTCCGTTCGAATAAAAAGTTTATGCACTTTTCGATGCATGTTATGCACTTTAAAATAGAATTACATATGTATTTCCACCCATTTCTCTATTGTAGACTTTTTCCTGACGTAATCCTGAACATAATGCAAAAAGTCTCTAGGTGCTGTATTTAAAAATCGATTGTTTCCAGTTTTTTAGTGCTCATGTACCTTGGTATATCTTTTTTATTATGTCAGGTATCTTTTAAATTATCACTTGGTTAGCATTTGCATTTTAATCGTAGATTTTTCATTTTCGTCCATAGGTATCTTCGTACTATCAAACATTATATTTCCTTGCTTTATTTTAACCTTGCTCTGTTTCTGTTTGCTAATTTTTGTAAGAATTATTATTTCACTGCGTCTCCTTAAATATTCTTTTGTTTTATCTGCTCATGTTTCTCGTATATTTCATTGTTAGTCTAATATTAGTTTTAGACGATCTTCTTTGTTCCTATTGGTATTGTTATTTGCTCCCAAAAAGAGCTTCTAAATATCGTTCAACAGTGATTGAAAGGATGTCATAAGAAACTTGTGCAACCTGATATCAGTAGAATAATAAGAAAAGCAGAAAAAAGGTCCTTACACATAATCAAACCAGCATGAATACCTACACGCTGCATAGCTTAGGGCCTCCGATGAAGTACTTACACTTACTACATTAGGTACATATTATATTTATTGTTTTCCACAAAATAATCTATGAAAATGCATTTGACGTAGCAAGTAGAACAGTCGTCACAATCCTGTAAGTCAAGGACTATGTGATGAAACACAGTTTAAAAAAAGACACTTTCATTTAATACACGCAAAATCAAATTTGATCACAAAGAAGATGGAAAATACTAACTTCTACAAGATCTGGTCTTCACAGGAAATGGGCTTTGAACTGGTTATTTGTTTACTGTCATTTGCTGCAGTTTGGCACCTGTCCACCTGGAACAGGATCGTAGCAAATAGAGAAAGCAAGCTAACAATATTTAGAATATCACCACGCTCTGACAGGAGCTCATGGAATGAGGAGGAGGATGCCCCTGATGGTAATCTGACGTTCCATTTATTTTTTATTCTTTCCCTACTATATTTTAATTTAACCTGCAGCTAAAACTGATGTTTTCTATCTTTTGACTTTGATTGTTTGTTTCATGTTTTCCTTCATAACAAGAAAATATATATCATTCCTTTGTATGCGATGTCTGACATATTACTAATAAATAAATATATGACTTACTACAGAACCCTTCATCCTCATTTCTAAATTAATTCTGTCAGTCACATATCTTCCATCTTCTGTATAATAGAGAAGTCCCCCTAGATATCGTAAAACCTATTGACAACTTACAGAATCTATAGATATAGGCTGCGAAATAAGACAGGTAGACTCATTGAGTCATATTATGCTCTTCAATTTAATCATGGATGAAATCATCAAAAACGTTAACAATGGAAAAGGATATAGAATGGGAAACAAAGAAGTAAAAATATTCTGCTACGAAGACGACGCAATATTGATAGCCCAAAATGAAGATGGTCTGCAAAGATTAATCCACAGATGTAACATAAGAGCAAAAGAATTCAATATGACAATTTCATCTCAGAAAACTAAAACAATAGTAATCAGTAAAGAACCCATCAGATATAAAATAGAAATTGATGTGATCAGTATTGAACAAGTAGTAATGGAAATAAAATACCTTGGATTTACACTGTATATCTAGCTACGGAGACCTGGACAAAGAAGTGAGAAATCAAGTACAAAAAGCAAATAGACTGGCAGGATACCTTAATAACACTATATGGCAAAACCGACATATTATTAACATTGAGCTGAAGTCAAGAATTTATATAGACAATGTAAGACCAGTAATGACATATGCATCAGAAAACAGACCCGTTAAAGCCACAACACAAATACTACTGGCAACGGCAGAGATGAGAGTGCTGAGAAAAATTACAGGAAATACACTGAAGAGTGCAGGCATTAGAAGACAATGTAACGTACAGTGTGTCAACTAATGGACACTAAATAGACAAAAATAATGGAATAACCACATAACCAGCATGAGGGAGATACGTTTGGTCCATATAGCAAGAGATAAATCACCAATCAGTAGAAGTATCGGCCGACCGCGCAAAAGATGGAGTGACAACCTTCCATAGAGGTTATTAATCTGCCAATGAACAAGCAGAATTGCTTATAAAGAGGAAGGAGAGGACATATCTTTCATAACTTGCACATCATAGCTTTTTTTCCATCATATGACTCGGTAAAGTATTCTAGTAATGAGTTATTTTTCAATAAATGACATATGAAGGTATGAATACGAATATCTTCATTCCTTTGATTATTTTATTTACAACTATTAGGTACTTTATAATTTAAAATATTGTGTATCTTCACACAATATGTGATTACGGAAAAATATCTCACTAAATGTAAATTAAATATTTGACGAATCACAGTAGTCTCACATAACAGGAAGGTGTTTTATTGAGGAAACATTATCTTTATTACTGTGTACACTTTCCATGTCATGAATACTGCATATCATGCAATCAATTAAGAAATTAATTAATGCAATCAATTAATTAACTTCGCAATGCTTTATTCTTCATCATCCAGCTCGAGGGATTCTTCGAAAATAAGTAAGTAGGTACTTTAACTCACACAAGCAGATTTGGAATTCATTCGTTTGCCGCATTCACTTACATCGTTTCTCTAATTGAAATTTTACCTTTTAAGCAATATTTTACTACCACTAATAACTACTATACATTTACAGCGTTCTTCTGACTCCTAACCGCCATTCTTCTCTCTTTAACCGTAGACCTGGAGGGATTTCTCTTTCCTCCAGCACTTTTTCAATTCCCGCCCTCCATCTTCTTCTGAGCCTTCCTCTTCCTTCTCCCTTTTGTGGTGTCCACGTCAAAATCTGTTTAGGGATCCTGTCAGCTGGCATACATGGCCGTATCATATTAATTGTTTTGTTTTTGTCTCATCAATTATTGCATGCGTGACTCCCATAATTTCTTGTATTCTCTCATTTGGTATCCGATCTCTTCTTGATTTGCCTGCTTCTCTTCTCCAGAAGTACATTTCTGCTCCTAGTAACATTTTCTCTGTTCTTGTTTCATTTGCCGAATGTGATCATACTTTTAAGTATGTTATTGTATATGAGCTGTTTGTTCGCTTTAGATATTGTTTGGTCACACAGAATGCCGTTCATCATGGATATGGATTTTTCCCCTGTATGTCTTTTATAGCAGCATCGAGTTTTTCGTCTTGAGTTATCTTCATTCCCAGGTACTTGTATTCATCACACTGTTTAATTTCTACCCCATCGTCTAATGTACTGGACTGCTTTGTCCCTCCAATACACATGGCTTCAGTTTTCTTAATGTTGACTTTGAGACCCCATTTGTTATATCTTTCTATTAGCTTCCGCATCATGTAACATGTAACTCAAGTCGTCATGATCCTGAGCAATCAGAATTTGGTCATCAGCGAAATAAGTGTATAGTGTTGTCTCGTTATTGAGATTGATTCCCATGCCATTACATTTTCTTTTCCACAGCTTGAATGCTTGTTCCAGATGAATTTTGAAAAGGGTAGGTGGAAAACAGTTTTGGATATAAAAAAAAAATGGTAGGATGCTACGTGTCAGGATGAACGAAGACCTGTTTACAGAAGCTGAAATGCTCCAGCATGCCGGAGTTCTACTGCTATAGGAGGAGGGAATACCCGCTAGTCGACACGACACTTCTTTTTTGTGCCAACAAAAAGCATATGAAGAAAAAAATTTTTCCATCTACCTATACCGAAAGTATACTTTTCCTGACCTGATTGTAGGGAGCAAAGTCGTACTTTTCCTCCCTAGGGATTAAAAGTAAAAGTGACGCCATGGTATGTCATTGATGAAATAACTTATTGACGCCCTACACAATACTCCATTATCTATTACGTAAGTGTATATACATTTTAACGTTTATTTGTAGAACACCCTGTATTTTGCAGAATGGTAAAAAATAGTAAATTGTTATTTTGGTTTAACAATGTTTACATTAATAATTTGACGTATATTTGAAAGTTGACAGTTCTACTGTACCTACTTGTTAGTTTTAGTTCTCTAATAAATTTTGTTAGTTACATAAATAAATTATTTAAAAATGAAAAAATGACTTGTTATTTGAGGAAGGTGGAAAAATAATATGTATAACATGGGAGTAAAGTGCCTTTTCCTCCCTTGAAAGATTACTGCCACCCCTACGCGTCGGGCAGTAAACTTCATTCTCGGGAGGAAAAGTAGCACTTTTTGTACAAACAGCTATTTCATATTCCGTACAAAGCATATCACAGTAAAATTATTTTAGTAAACTTTCCAAATCTTAACTATTTAATAAATGAACAACATGTTTTGATTCCTTATTTATGAAAAAATTCTACAATACGCTTTATGAGTTGAAATTTATAAGCTATTGTAATTATTGTAGATGAATTATTTTATTCGCATGACTATATTCGATTTTGTCTGGATCGCCTGATGTAATTCTGATTTTCCATTTTGACCAGTTTCCCATATGGTTTAAAAAAATTCTACGACGAAAAACACTTAACGCGTGAGTCGCATAAATTTCAATTCTCGCGAATTATTTGGCGATTTATTTCACGTTTGTTGGCACAAAAAGGACAGTGAGTCAGGAATATTTTCTAACCAGTTTAGAAAGAGAAGGAGACTGGAGAATGGGCATGGCCATAATATAATATAATATAATATAATATAACTAATACTAATTGTACTATATAATTTTTTCTTCTGGAGATAAGTCGCTCCAATTTTCAAACGTTTCATTTTAAACTTGATTTTCTACATTGAACATTAAATATACAGAGTGAAAACATTATGTGTGGAAAATTGGTAGAAAATTATACATAATTCCAAAATTTCACCTTGTATTATTCATAATATATTTTGTTAAGATCATGTAGTTAGGGAGCTTTTAAAAATATAAAAATATGCAGGGTGTTCCACTAAAAATAAAGATGATGGACTATGCTATACTTGCGTGAATCACCCTGTACATTTAAATGTACAGTAAACTCCCTCTATAAAGAGAATTGAAATGGCGGACTAATTACCTCGTTATATCAGACAACAATAATATTGAAATGTTTTGCTGCCTCTTACGTAGGCGTAGTTTATTAGGTGTCGACCTAAACAATGAATCTGCGCCATCGTAAATTGTAAGTTTCCTACAATATTCAATATCAGTCAATAAAGGAAGAAGTTTATTACAGGCGGTCAAGTATATTACAGCCCTGGCCTCGATAATAACACAGATGTTGGGCATTTCTATATACAGGCAGTTGGAGTATTTATTTATAGCCATTACTGCGCTAAAAACAGGTAAATAAACATTTTTCGATTTCATTTTTCCGCGCTATAACCAAATATGCCTCGTTATAGAGGTATTATAGTTCAATAGGAATTTCATGGGACATCTAGTGTACCTCGTTATAAGCGAAACCCCGTAATATCCGTGTTCGTTATAGGGAGAGTCCACTGTTTATTTAAAAAGCTCACATTTAAATTTAAAAGTTGACGTGTACCAGCGTTTTTTTTTGTATAATTTTCTATAAGTTTTTTTTAATAAATTCTATAATTTTGTTTTATAAAGGACAAAACCAATTTTATTGCATAATGGGTTTTCTTTTTACGTTATATAATTTCCAAATTTCACCCTGTAATATTTATAATAGGCCCTACATGATATAGTTCGTTGAGATCAGGTTGTTAAGTAGCATTTTATAAATATGAAAATATACAGGGTGTTCCATTAAAAATCAAGCTTATGGACTATGCTAGGCTTCCGCGAATTACCCTGTACATTTAAATTTGTGTTTAAAAAATGCACATGTATATATAAAAATCGACGGGTTCCGTTTTTTATAATTTTTGAAAACAAGGGCGGAAATAAATTTATTCCATAAGTGATTTCCACCTTATATATTTAAAGCGGCCCCTACACAGTCAATATTAACGTCAATATATTGTACAGTATATTGTGCAATAATATTAGCAGGTCGATCCACACGATGCAATGATTACACAATAAATTACTTCCTCACTGAAATTGGTGCTGTCAACATGTGGAATAAGACAGCGAATTGTGTGGCTATTGCCTTAATCCTTAATTGTATCTATAAAAAGGACGAAGGAAAATAAACGCAGGTGAAGGAAGGAATAGTTTAAAAAAGAAATAAGTACTCTCGTGATTATTTCATTCATAGGAGATTCTGACCAACAGAAATAAAAATTAAAGTGATTATTTTTTAATGATTTTAACTTCCAATCGTATAGTAAGATTTTTGATCACGTGTTTAATTCTGTCCAATCAGATCATTATTTCATCGGTAAGTTTCTACTGTAGAAAATTACAGTGAGAATTTTTTTAAGTAGATTGTTTTTGTTTAATTGCAACCAGTTTCCTAGTTTTGACACCTGTCACATATAAGAAAATATCCATAATATACTTTTAGTTCTGCATCTAACGTGAAATTGTCACGAGGAGAACACAAATAGGCAAATTTAAGCGCTCGATTTACTTCGGTAAGATTATTTCATGAATAAAACTGTATTTATAAATAAATTAACTAATATTTTATTCATATCTTCATCTAAATATTTGCTAAACTGTGCTTTTCACTTTGACAAGTTGAAAAATGTGTGTCACATTAATTGGGATAAATGTCACTGACTGTTTTTATATAAAGACTTGAATTTTATATGTAAGTAGTAAAAAATAATCTTACGAATATCACACGACAGTAAGAATAAATAAGAAAATAATGCTTCATTTTTTCTCAAATTTGTTGTCATTGGGCAATAGCCACTCGAGACCTGCGGGCTCTCGTGTCTATTGCCAGACAACAAATTTTCGAAAAACTGTCGCATTATTGTCAATTTATTCTCACTCTCTTGTGATGTTATACCCGATTATTTCATTCATAGGAGATTCTGACCAATAGAAAGCTACAGAAATAAAAATTAAACTGATAATTTTTGATAATATCCCGTCGTCAAGTATATTACGTCAGATGCCCTTCGTTGCTATGAAAAAATACATTCAGTGACATTAATGGCAATTAATGTTTTAAAAATTATAAAAGTGATGACTTTCAACCGTCAAACATTTATAACAACTGTGTGTTTAATTGTAATAATTTGTACTTACATAAATAAATTAAAATAAAAGTTTGGTTTTGAACAGTTTTATTCATGAAATAATCGCAACAAATTGCATTCGATCTCTAAAATTATTATCGAATTTTTGCCCTCCTGACACTTTGACATAATTTAAACTGTCAAAGGGTCACTCGGGAAAAAATCGTTAATTTTAGAGCTCTTGTGCAATTACTACTGAACATTTATGAAATGATTTAAGAATTACTAAACTAAGTGATTTTCAAAACTTTCTGCATCTGGATAATATTCTTTACATTTTCGGAGCAATTGATCGTACTGTTCATTTTTTTATGTTACTATAATCTTTAGTGACATTCTCAATCTCAAGTGACATTCCACAGAGCCGGTAACGACCATACCCATCGATAAATTTATGTTTATTATAGATACACACTCTATAATAAACTTTTCTTCCTAAACGTCTTCCTATTTTCCGTTGGCATCCATATTTTCAACTGCATCACCATGTTCATAGCAAGAGTGATAAAGCCCGACTGAACCAATATTGCGCAATATAGGCCATAGACGCTTCAATATTAGTATATTGCACAATAAAAATCAAAGTCCTGTTGATTGACGCAATATATTGCACAATCGTTTAATGTGATCTACAGACGATCAATATATTGTACAATATTAAATATTGTTCAAGATATTGACAAAAATATTGAGCATTTAGGGGCCGCTTAAAGCACAGGACTTCGGCAATATATTTTTCAGTATCAATCATTTTTAATTTTAAAGTAATCTTTGCTTGTCTGTACTTATTGCCTGATAAACGTTTATTTGGATACGTCATAATAACAATGCGTTGCATACACCTAGTCCGTTTCTCTTGCTGTGTAGCAACATGTCGCGATTCGACCCTGTATAATTGAGAGTCCAACGCTTATCTATTACGTCACATCGAAATGCGTTGGTCCTTTTACTGCGTGGACTCAGATGCTTAGTTCTCGCAACGTATTCTACGCTCGTCTATGTATTTGTCCGCTAATACAACAACAACAAATTCACGATTATGATTGTTTCACCTTTCACGACATAACAATATATGTATGAGCAAAATTGTAGGAAGGTAGGATTCACTAGCATTTAAATTATATTCAGGAAGTCTAAGGATATGAATTACTCATTATTTAGAAAGTAGTAATGCATTTCAAATGACAGCCTTAAAATGTACTTATTTTATTAATTTGAGTGCATTCCCAGTACTGTTTAGACATTAGTATGTTTGATGTATTATTTTGTGGTATATGTATTTAGACGACTCTTACTGTTTTTAGAAAATTAAAATCGTCAAGAAAATATTGACACTAGCTAAGACGATAGATATCCAATATTTATCGGTAACAAATACACCGTAATAAACAGATTATAAACTAATAACAAAAAAATATGGATATATTGATACCTTAAACCAGGGGTCGGCAACCTTTTTCAGATGGCGGGCCATGTTCAAAATAAAATTTTTTATGCGGGCCGCATATTCAAATGTAGCTTAAATAGTCTTCTTCTTCAGTCTGTTTCCATCCATCCCTGGACAAAGGTCTCCCCATGAGTTCTTCACTTCTCTCTGTTTTGTGCTATTTAGTGCCAGTATCTACCCATTTTTGCTTTTCGTCTAGCCATCGTTTTTGTGGTTTTGCTTTAGTATGACCGGGCTCGTGTGGTCTCCAATGTATAATGTTTCGCGTCCACATTTCATTGCTTTGTAATGGCCAGTTCCATTTTATTGGCGCAATTTTTCCAATTGCATCTTCCACCTTCGTCCTGCGTCACACGTCCTTATTTTCGTTTATGTTCTTTCAGCTTAGTCCTAACATAGCTTGTTCGATGGACCTCTGTGTTGATCTTAATCTATATTTCATCTATTTTAAGGCATTTATAACGTCCCCGTTAGTAATTTTGGTAGTTCAGATTTTACATTTAATATTTCCATACCGCGGTTTTCTGGTTTTCTATGTTGAACGAGTATAATTCTGTATAAATAGTAATATTCAATAATATTTATTAAATTATTTTGGTCATTTATAGTGATTCCATGTATATCTCTTATCAGGTGTATTTGTTGTCGGTCTTTACTATTTAGAGTTTTTAACACTTTCATACTCTTGATTTTCCCTATAATATTTTCGATTTGTTCGGTATTTTAGTCCCTGATGTCTTGTCTTATCCTTTTTTTGTTGCCTTATTAAGTTCCTTATATTTTAGTGAATTTCGGTCCATGCAACTGTTGTCCTTAAGCGTATGTTGTCTTTCTGTCTTTAATTTATTATTTTTTATAAGTTTGTTGATTTTTCCTAAAATTACATTAGTGCATTGACGATAGTGCAAAAAGTTTCAAAGGGCCGCATGCGGCCCGCGACCCCTGCCCTAAACCACACAAGCAAGAAGAGGAATCATTAAATTGCCACGAGTGTGGGCGGTAGAAATTTTAATAAGTTGGTTAATTCATACAATGATAAAAATTTAACACAACGTAGTTAGACCACTATGTATATAGTAAAATTACCACGGCAATGATCGCACTAGTCCCGAGCCGAGTTGAATGGATTTGGTCGGCTACTGAATTCCTTTAAACCGTGTCATTTTACCGACAATTCACGGGAAATAATGTGCCAATCCACGTTGGCCATAAATATAGGGTTTCGTATTAGCTTATAAACCACAAATTTTGAGAGAAATTTCGCGATTTCACGTTGCGTTAATTCCCGTCTTCAGTTTTTATCTTTTTCTGTTACATTTTTCTATTTCGAACAGTGTGTCTTAACACGCTCCATCGGAATTCTTCTTTAGTGAACGTTATAAGTTAACGTATTAAATAAGAACAGATGTAAGAAGAGAATATAATGTCTCATACAAGAATGCATATTTCGTTATCATTTACTTACCTGCATCTCTAGATTGGTAACATCCTGCAGGATCCTGTATACTAAAGGGTAGGGGTTGTGGTGCGTCCTCTTCTATGCAGTGCATAAAGAGACCTTGTCTCCATCCAGCCGCCATCAGCCAATCAGTCGACGCCAGGCCCATAATCATCAAAATGATTACGATGAGCCCGCATATGAAAGCTATCACCTAAAACAATAAACATAGCTTTAAAGTCAGACCAGTTTAAAGAAGTTTTTGATATTTATATTTTTTACAATTCAATTTCAACTAGTGGGAGAATCTGTATCAAAGAATATAGACCTTAGACTCTAACGGATGGTTTCACAAAGTCAAGTTAAGAGATAACCAGAGGTCACCCCAATATATTATAATGGGGGAACCTCTGGTTTATCTCTTAACCACCAGTTAACTTTACTTTGTGAAACCGGCCGTAAGGCTTAGAGTATATATTCTTTGGTTGTATACAGGGTGTTTCATTAACAATTGTCCAAACAGAGAAGAATGGAAATTCATGGGGAGGCCTTTGTCCAGGAGTGGATGCAAACAGGCTGAAGAAGAAGAAGAAGAAGAAGAAGAGAACTTCTTCATAACGACTACCAATTTTAAAATAAAAAAAAACAGTCAATAAACTGCCAACATCACCAATAAAGATTTTCCTTATTTTTCACAGACACGTGATATGTAATTTTGTCATGTAATGTTAACCTAGATCTAGATAATTTAACAATTTGTAAATTCGTTTGATATACATGCATTCGGCAGTACATACACGTAACAGATTATATAACCACTGTTTCCATATACATATGTACTTCAGATGAGGCCAAAATACGGCGAAAAGATAATGTAAATGCAATTATTCAATATTCAATATTCATATACACTGGGGTGCAAAATTAACCGGACACTCAGATTTTTCCTAAAAACTGGCGCTTAAAAAAGTTTGAGATGTTCTCAATTCACTATACGCCAGTCAATGGGAGCCAGAATAGAATATTACCTCCGAATTCTATCCTACTGCATAGATTTTAATGAAATTTTGGGAATAGCCTCTACTTATCTCCTAATTCAAAGTCTACCCTATGCCGATGTGCGCTTTTATCTTGGGGGTGGTTCCCACCCCTTCTCCGGGGTGGAAAATTTTTCGGTTAAACTAATTACGGAAGTGGCTATAGAACATAATTCTAAGCAAAAACTGTTCTATATATTTTTTTTTTGAAAACAATACTTTTTGAGTTATTCGTGGTTGAAAATTGGCAATTTTCATTAAAAATGACACCTTTTCGGACGGTTTTTTGCGAATACCTTAAAAACTATGCATCTCACTAAAAAGACTATATATAACATTTTTATAGCTTATAAGAAAACAAAGAGATTCGTTCCTTCATAAATTTTCTAGTTATAATACAAACAGAGATATGGTAGGTGAGAAGAGTTTGTTTTTTTGGTGCATGCTCAAATCGGTGTATTCAACTTGAAATAACAGAGAATAGGTTGATTTTAGGGGTATAATGCTACTAATACCTTTTGTACTGTTTGAAAAGACCTTTAATATGAACAATATTAAATGTCGATTACATTCAAAGTAAGCGAGATATACAGCAAAAAAAATTGATGACTAATGTATTTTAAGAAAAAATGAGAAGTATATTTAAGCCCTCATCCATCAGAATTTAAATGCATCGTTTTTCTCGGGTTTAAAATGAACGGTTTTAGAAAAAAATAAGATCAAATTATAGAGCACATTTTTAAATTTTCTTAAAAGTCTTCCTTAGTCTCCCTGTAACTTGAAAACAGTAAGAGACACAGTAATGAAAAGTAAAAACAAAATTTTTATCTAAAAAAACCCTACATTTTTGTTGAATGGATGTTGTACATGGAGAAAAAGAAATATTTTTAAGAAAATTTAAAAATGCGCTCTATAATTTGATCTTATTTTTTTCAAAAACCATTCATTTTAAACCCGTCTAACTTTTTTAACATAGAAATAACACTATAATAAAAAGTATTGTAGAAGGAAAACGATGTATTTAAATTCTGAAGGATGAGGGGTTAAAATTAACTTCCCATTTTTTCTTAAAATACATTAGTCATCAATATTTCGCAGCGTATCCCGCTTAGGTTAAAGTACTTTAAAGGCCTTTTCAAGCACTCCAAAAGGTATTGGTAGCAATATACACCTAAAATCGACCGTTTCTCTGTTATTTCAAGTTGAATACACCGATTTGAGCATGCACAAAAAAAAACAAACTATTCTCACCTACCATATCTCTTTTTGTATTATAACTAGAAGATTTGTGAAAGAACGAGTCGCTTTGTTTTTTTATAAGCTACAAAAATATTTTATATAGTTTTTTTCGTTAGATACGTAGTTTTTAAGGTATTCGCAAAAAACCGTCCGAAAATGTGTCATTTTTCAATGAAAATGGCCAATATTCAACCACGAATAATTCAAAAAGTATTGAGTTTTCAAAAAAAAATATAGGACAGTTTTTGCTTAGAATTACGTTCTCTAGTCACATCCGTGGTTATTTTAACCAAAAAATTTTCCATCCCCGAGAAGGTGTGGGAACCACCTCCAAGATAAAAGCGCACATCGGCATGGGGTAGACTTTGTTTCCTGATATATTCCCTACTTACTCTGAAAATATCAAGTAAATCGATTGGTAGGATGGAATTCGGAGCCTAATATCCTCATTGACTGCCCTAAAAGTCAAATGTATTACAACTCAAGAATGTTACACAGAAAAACGAATAAAAAATTTAAAAATTTGAAAATCTGCAAAGAAACAAAAATTCATTTTTTTTTAAATTTAAATATTTTTTTACCAAAAACGATATTTAGTAGGATGTATTACCTCTCCGAACCCTAATTACGGCTTTCAATTCATCAGACATACAGGATTAAGGCAGCAAAGTCTACTTGAGGGATTTGCTCCCATTCCACACGAGCTGCTTGCTCCAAATAATTCATATTTTCAAACTCACCATGGTTATTACATCGAATACGTTGTCCCAAAATATCCTATACATACTCTAATGGATTTAAGTCTGGACTCCTTGAGGGCCATGGTAATTAACGAATCCCAACTTTATCCAAGTATCCCGTGTTATTCATGCGATGTGCGGACCTACATTATCTTACATAAAACGAAAGTTGTCTGTAAAAAATTAGGCAAATGGCACTACATGATCTTCCAAACATTGCTCAATATACCGTTCAGCGTTCAATTTGTCCCCTTGAATTGTAACAGATTTTGTATGAGGCCCTAGGAAAATGCCCACACCATTATAATAAACATAAAAAGGGTTAAATCTCTCTAATTGGCTGTATACTATAGTAAAAATTACTAAAGAAGTAAAAAATCGTCCTCTGTAGATGGTATATAATTTTGTTAAAAAAATTTTCTAAAAAAGATTCAAGTTGAAAGTGAGACAGCAGGAAACAGACTTGTCAGAGTCTTTTTCCTGCTGTCTCACAGAATAAGCACATTAACCATGAAGTTTAAAGCAAAAATGAAGACACAATTGTTTTTATAAATAAAAAATAAGTCTGGCTAATTGGTTTATCCCAAAGCCATTTACAAATAAAAAAAAGACACAATTGTATCTCATAATTTTTTAATCTTTAAACATCGACTTAGTGTCGCCTTTAATTAAGCCCAAATGGCCCAAATGTTGTAATTAAAAGGTCATGTGAAAAAAAACTCAGTGGTTAGTTTCAACTACTTGGATCTGGAGTTTAACCTGATGATGGTCTGATAAAACCGAAAACGTTTGTGATGTACCTTGATTCCAGCTTGGATCTTTTTAGAAAAATTTTTTAATAAAATTATATACCATCTACAGAGGAAGATTTTTACTTCTTAAGTAACCATTAGGTATATTACCTCCACCAAATTGAACTCTCCGGGTAAAACAAGATTGCTGATACCGTTCACCCGCTCTTATCGAAATCCTATGCCACCCATCTGATGACTATCTGTTAAATTTTGATTCATTCGTGAAAAGCACAGCACTCCAATCGTCAACACCCCGATTAAGACGTTCGTGAGCGAAGTGTAAACGTTGCCTCGCGATGATCTGCTGTTCCGATGATTCTGTGATAGAAGGTAACGTAACAGGTATGTTGGACATTAATCCATATTAATAAAAAATGAATAACCATTTTCAATTTCGTTGCAACACGAAACTACAGGCGCATTATATTCTAGTTCAATCAGAGAGTGCAGCAAGCACCTCTACCGGTTTCGAAACTTATTAGTCTCTCATCAGGAGGCACATATGCGGTTCTCTCTGACCCAACCAGGACAAACTCCGGCGTGCAGTTACGGATTGCAACGAACGAAATGGCAGGTATGCCCTAGCGAGACTAAGTTTTCAATCTAATAGCACATAAAATAATATTAAAAATATTACTCTACATCCCACCAGATTGAAAACAATGGTAACCTTCTCTGGTTACACCTTCGAGGCTTCTAATATTCAAAAATCAAAAATGGATGTGCCTCCTGATGAGAGACTAATAAGTTTCGAAACGGGTAGAGGTGCTTGCTGCACTTGTTACGGTTTTTTTATACCTTCACAATTCATTCAGGTATGTTAAACTGAAAGATATTTAAATACTTTACACCCCCTGGTTACGCCTATGGTAGTTCTTTTAAAAACAGTTGCTTCGTTCGCAAAAAGGTTCTGTTCTGTTGATTTGTTTAGTAATGGTTTGAGATTCTAGAAATAGGCTGTCTTTCTCTCGTTCACAGGTTGTGCATAGGTTCTTGTCACGTAACTAAATCAACCGTGGTGGTTCCGTGCTCAAATGTTCGTTTTGAGCGATGGACTCGAATGACATTAAGGAAAAGCGGTTGATATCCGGTCTCTTTGATTGGGGCTTGACGATATCGGCCATTGTAAAGTGGAGAAGTTTGCAAATCCGATTCATCAGCAATAATTTAGCTGAGTTTATGAAAACTCACCGTTATTTGAAAGGCTTGCGCCAGTGACGGATTTAAAGCTAGTAATATTTTGTAAGCTGGTGAAAAGTTTTAATTAGTTACTGTGACATAACCTTAGCTTGGGACACGTGAGTATTTTAGAAGTTTATACTATAATCAATAGTTTTGGTCGTTGTGGTATGCTTGGACTAATGCCCTGTGTCTTTCCTAGGCTGTCTTTCATCGCTCGACGCTAAGGGAAGGTCCTGGTAACAACCCCTATCCGTTGGCCACATACCATTACAGGTAAATATCTTTAAAGCTATTACTAAGCTTATAGCCTCTAGTATTTCTACTGTCCCGTATAGTCCCTACTGACAGTGTATTTTCTCTCCTTGGTAGGCCAATATCCTGAGGACACCACT
This sequence comes from Diabrotica virgifera virgifera, assembly GCF_917563875.1. NCBI lineage: Eukaryota > Metazoa > Arthropoda > Insecta > Coleoptera > Chrysomelidae > Diabrotica > Diabrotica virgifera. Next base: position 180,698,705 of record NC_065449.1, on the reverse strand, counting down.
TGGGGCTCGTGGCTGTCCTAACTCCTAATACCACCAACTAGAAGCTAGCACCTAGTTAATTTAACCAGAATCATCACAATTGGAACACCCACCTACGACCCCGTGAGCAAGAAGAGGAAGTCATTGCTATAACCTCTATTTTTATATATAACATCTATACTGTGCCTATACCTACTACTTTGTTCAGACCTAAGTCTTTCCTGTTACCCTCGTTGTACACCAGAACATAGCGCTATTCGAAGGTATTAATTTTAACGGAGTAATTACAGGGTAGTATATATTTATTATACTTGTTAATTCCGCAGGTAGACTTGCAAGAGGTAGGTATTTGACACTTCATGGTGTTAATTATTAGCAATATCTGATAATAATACTAATATAGTATATTTACTGTACATATCTGATTCTTGCTTAATGTAGGTACATTTTACTGATCTGAGTGTATCCTATATTCATATTTACCATATTCCTAGGTACTTATTGGGGTGTATAAATGTGATAAGTTAGGTCTTTTAAGCCTCAACAGTACTGTATATTTATTTTATAGTTAATAGTTTCAATAGTCATTATAAATGTTCTTATATTTTGTTGCAATTCCCCTATTCTGTTTCATTTTATGTTTTTTTCTTATGTTCAATAAATATTTGTAGTTATAGGTTGTCTTAATGCTCAGAAATAACCGGGTCACCTTCTACTAACCCATAATAAATCCCTGAGATGAGATAGAGAGATTAACTGAATATTTTGCATTTTATATTCATTATATTTATTCAGTATCATCTCTCGATCATTATTTTTCTGTAACACACTCTCTGACTGAACTAGAATATAATGCGCCTGTAGTTTCGTGTTGCAACGAAATTGAAAATCAAAATATCAAAATCAAATAATTTATTCAACCACTTAGTTATTATACAATATATATATATAACAGACCTAATTAATATACTTATACTGACTGATTCATCCGGAGGCAGACCTAGACACAAGGCATCTGTTTGTCGGATACCTCCCACTGATGTCAGTCAATATAATATACAATGTACATATAATTTATTAAATACACTGTCTATAATATGTATAAATTAAAGTAAAATATAAATCAAAACATTTAATAACAATAGCAAATCGATACATTTCTTTTTAGATTTTAACTGTTTATGTGATTTAGTTTTTTTTTTTTTTTTATTAGATGATTATTAGATGATTAGATAAAAGAGTAAAAAAGGAGAAAATACGAATTGGTTGTGCAAATCAAATTCAAACATTTTCAAATATTTTAAACATTTCCGGGTTACTGATAATTAAACTCTTTACTTCCTTACTAAATTTATGTCTTATATTAATTTCTTTTAAATGCGTTGGTAACCTATTAAATAGTTTAGGACCATAATAGGAAAATGATCTCTGCGTCACAGTTTTTTTAAATAAATTAGTATTTACATGTAGATTAGTAGCTGCTCTAGTAATTGAAGTTTTTTTTATTGTTTTTTACTTTTGAAAATTGGGTCCTTAGGAGACATTGGTGTATATAAATTTGACGTATTTTGAACAATTTTGTTTCTTGGTAGAGTAGAGATGTTGAGTGTAATCTAGGTTTTTTAAATATTATTCTAAGTAAAATATTTTGTGTAGTTTGCAAATTTTTTAAATTAGTAGAGAATGCACCACCCCAAATAGTTATACAATATCTTAGAACTGATTCAACTAATGAATTATACATCATAATAAGATTGGCCTTAGATAGGATGAACCTTACTTTATAAAATTTATGTATTAAAGCTCTTATACGTTTAGAGACATAGGTAATATGGTGTGACCACCTTGTGTGATGATCAATCATAACACCCAAATATTTTATTACAGGGGTTTGTTCTAGTATGGGGCAATCACATATATTATCTTTACATCTGGGATTATGCAGTCTAATCTTTAAAGATGGTTGGTCCGTAACTGTTGGGGAAAATGTTACATATTTTGTTTTCTCGACATTTAAAGTTAAAAGATTATGATTTAGCCAAATTTTAATATTTTTAAGACAAACCTCTGTCGCAAAATGCACTTCTTCCCAAGTATTTCCTGTAATTATGAGTGCAGTATCATCTGCGTAACATACCAACTGTCCCTCAAAATTCTGGATTGTTGCAATACTATTTATGTATACGAGAAATAAAATAGGTCCTAACACCGTTCCTTGTGGTATCCCCATCTGAACATTAATATTAGTGCTTATTTTGTCACCGATTTTAGTTTGCTGCGTTCTGTTTGTTAAATAATTTTTAAAAAGATCTAATGCAATACCCCGAATACCATAATTATTCAATTTACCTAACAGTTTGGCATGAGATACCGTGTCAAAGGCTTTAGCCAAATCCAGAAAGACTGCTAGGCATTTTTTAGAATTATCGAGAGCTTTAATTATTGTTTCAACTAGATTCAATGCGGCATCTTCTGTACAGGATTTTTTTCTGAAACCGTATTGAATTTTAGAAAGAACATTATGCTGATCCAGAAAGCTAACCAATCTATTTGTTAATACTTTTTCAAATAATTTAGCAAAGTTATTTATTACAGATATCGGTCGATAATTAGTTAGTTTATTTCTAGAACCGCTTTTGAAAATGGGAGAAACTATAGATTGCTTCCATTGCGTAGGTATTTGTCCTGTTGAGAGACTGAGATTTATTATATGGGTTAATGGGCCCAATATATTAGGATGAATATATTTTATTAATTTGCTACTAATCTTATCGGGACCAGGAGAACAATTATTCTTTAAATTAGATATCAAAATAGTTATTTCGGCCTGCGTTACCGGTTTTAAGAAAATAGACGATTCTACATAAACATCTCTCAACAAATTATCAGGTAAATTTGAATTTTCTATTTTATTTGCCATTTTCATTCCTAAGTTTATAAAAAAATTATTAAACACATTTGCCTTATCTGTATTATTTTTAACGCAGTCCCCATTTTCATTAACAATATCAATATTAGAAATATCTAGTGTATTTTTACTTCCTGCAACCTCATTAATAATATTCCATAATTTTTTAGTATTCCCATGAGTACCGTATAATTTTTGTTTATAGTAATCATTTTTCTGTTTTTTTATTAACACATTAAGTTTATTTCTATATTCCTTATACTGTGCTTCTAGAATGGGTGTAGGCGTTTTATTTAGTTGTTTTTTGAGGATATGACGTTTATGAATGGATGTTATTATTGCCGTAGATATCCATGGTTGTAATTTTTTGTATTTGTTATTTTTGTTGACAACAATTTTAGTGAAAGAGTTTGTAATTGTGTTTATTTTATTAATGAAATTGTTGTAAGAAATTTGAACATTATTATTATTAATTACTTCAGACCATGATTCATTTTTTAAATAATTATTTATTTTTTTAAAGTCAATTTTTTTGTTGTAATTTTTTTCTTTATGTTCTGTATTTATACTGTCACAGCTTTTAAAGGATATCAAAACAAATGGCGAAAAATGATCCGTCATATCGGTTTGAAAAACTATCGAATCTATATCAATTTTACTTTCTATATTATTAGTTTTCCTAATAAATATATGATCTATTGTTGTCTTAGAATCAGAAGTAACTCTTGTAGGTTTATTTATATAAGAGATGAAACCATAAGTATTTAATATGTTTAGATACCTAGTTGTATCGGGTGTATAGGATTTTAACAAGTCGATATTTATATCACCTACATAAACTTCAAGATGTTGCATATCCAACTGCTGCAGATATTGTTCCAGATCGTTTAAGAATATTTGAGTATTTGTTGCAGGTGGTCGATAATAGGCAGTTATCCCAACTGAATAATAAGTATTTAAATGTTTCGTTAAAAATTTCACGCGGAGAAATTTACTATCATTTATCTCTATAGTACTAATTGTAGATGATATACTATCTTTTATATAAATCACCGTACCATCGCATTTATTTATACACGATTCATTATAATATATTCCGTAATTCGGAATATGAAAATCATTTATATTTACCTCCCTAGTTTCGGATAAAATAATTATGTCCAAAAGATCCTTACCTGATTCTAAATATATGAGCAGTTCATCAAAATGCTTTTGTAAACTTCGAATATTAAAGTGAATCACACCAATTCCATTCTCCCATTTTACCCTCTCCAGTTCAAGTAAGTAATATTGAAAATTATTATATTCGTTTGTATCGATTTCCTGATTATCATCTAAAAGTTCTAGATATTCAAGCATTTAGTCATAAATTGTACCTGATATCCCAAAATTTAATCAATCGTTTATTAAAGCGAAATAGAAAAAATGGTATCGAAAACAAAAATTTAAAGCCTTAAAACCTAGAGAGCATTAGTAATAATACAATTGATAAAACACATATTATTTACAAATTATAATGAGTTCTGTATTCATCAAAGTCTTTAGAATTTTTTATTATTTTTACGTTACCGTTTCGACAGACGTAGATTTTACCATTGTCAGTCCACACATTTTTTAAACCCACAAGACTGGTTAGCTGATTTACCAATTCCAATTTTAAGTTAGTGAGATCTTCCTTAATAACTACCCCAGTACCCTTTAGTAGCTTCTTCTTAGCGTAGACTGTTTGCTTATTCTCGATTGTATTTAATTTAAGATACACAGCCCTAGCTTTATCCTTGTCTTGTTTACCAATTCGATAACATAAGTTAATATCTTCATATTTTAACTTTAAACCCATTTTAGAATTTATTAGGTTAATTATTTCGTTTCTGGTGTCTTCTTTCTCCTTTTCCTTTAGATTAAAAATTCGTAGACACATGCGCCGGTTCCCTTGATCTAGTCGATCAAATTTCTCGTTCAATTCTTCTATTTTGCGCTCCAAGTTTGTTTTAGTGGAGTTAATATCCACTTTAAGTGACGCCACTGTTTCTTCTAAATTACCTAGACGGGTTTCAATGGTATTTATAATGGCAACGGCGACATTATCAGTAAGACTTTTTATAATATCTTTATTTTGGAGACTTTTTATAATGGCTTGACTTACAGCATTTTCAATAGCTTCTTTTACTTCTCTTGTAATAACCATAGTGTTCCAATTTTTTTTCAACTCACAGCACCAAAACTATTTTATATTCACACTACTGAAAAATTAGGAAATTTTTCGCTGAATTTCCTTATTAAAATGTTACTTTTTCGGGAGCTCAGATTACAACCGACTACTCACTACAAACCATAGGCGGCGAATGAATGGCGGTAAATGGCAAAATGGTTATTCATTTTTGATTTACATGTTTACTCTGATTGGAGTACGAAGGGAACTATTCTCGTTGAACAACTTTACCGCGCTGGGCAGATGGGACGTGAATTATAAATTGTAAAATTCCCTAATCTTCTTTAGTCTCAGCATCCGTTATGGCTTGCAAATTTTAGAAGCCTCGGAGGTGTAACCAGAGAAAGTTCCCATTGTTTTCAATCTGATAGGATGTAGAGTAATATTTTTAATATTATTTTATGTGCTATTAGATTGAAAACTTAATCTAATCCACATTAGTTTAAACGTCTTTGACGTCCACGGAAACTGTATTTATTAGACCAGGGCGCATCTGTAAAAATATTAGTACATTTGGACGTTGAGAGGTGACTCAAATTTTTTTGCAGAAATTGCTTAAAAATAACTCATATAATAATATTTGAGTTATCCTCCCTCTCAAAAAGGTTCGAAACATTGTTTAAATAATCAAAATGTCAAAAAATTAAGGAAAAATTCGATTTTTTTCTTGGTTTTTTGATTATAACTTTAAAAGTGTTCATTTCCGAGAAACGTTGTACTGACATAAAAGTTGCGTAATTAAATTTCCTACAACATAGAATTGGTTAAAAATTTAAAAAATAGTTACCCTTGTTGCAAAAGAGCAATAATTGCGAAAAAAACCATCCAAAAACAAGTATTGACATTTTACGTTTTTAAACCATTTATGCTACACTTAGGACCTTCATATTTCACCAAGAAAGACTTTATGATATAGTAAAACAATACTGTAAATTTTATTAAGATCGATTTAACAGATTTTGCAAAATAAATTTTGCAATCCAGCTTTCGTAAAAAAAATTCATTTTTTCAAAATGTTACAGGACTGAAAATAAAGCATGTAACTTGAAATTTTATTTGCGTATAGAAGTGTACTGTACCTTTCATTTGCAATTTCCAATATTAAAATCGATTAACTACCACGGCGTCAGAAATTTTTTTAAATAAACATTAATTATTGGTGCTACGCGCAGGACATCGGATAGTTTGCTCTTATTGGGCATTCCAATGACCTTTGATAATGATTGATACATTTTAATTTTTATTGCATTTCGATATAAATAAATAAATTTGTTTATTGCAAAATAAAAACTCATCCTTTGAAATAACACTTTTTTAGCAAAAACTTTCTTTGTTCATATATTTTAACTTAGAGAATAAAAGTTTATCATTTTTGAACATATGCAATTGTTTAAACAATATTTCACAAACAATAATAAAATTAGTTTGATTTTTGTGGAATTAAAATATTAAAATACAACAAAATATAGAGTAAGAAAATAATATATTAGATAAAGATTGGAAGAAATTTTGGTGGAAATCAACTTATGTGAATCGAACACCGCTGTCCTGCGCGTAGCACAAAAAATTAATGTTTATTTAAAAAAATTCCTGACGCCGTAGTAATTAATCGATTTTAATTTTGCAAATTTCAAATGAAAGGTACGGTACACTTCTATAAGCAAAAAAAATTCAACTTGCTATCTGCTTTATTTTCAGTCCTACAATATTTTTAAAAAATTATATTTTTTGCGAAAGCTGGATTGCAAAATCTATTACACCGATCTTAATGAAATTTACAGTGTTGTTTAACTATATCATAAAGTTTGTCTGGGTGAAACATGAAGGTCCTAAGTGTAGCATAAATGGTTGAGAAACGTAAAATGCGAATACTTGTTTCTGTATGGATTTTTTCGCAATTATTGCTATTTTGCAACAAGGGTGACTATTTTTTAAATTTTTAACCAATTCTATATTGTAGGAAATTTAATTACGCAACTTTTATGTTAGTACAACTTTTCTCGGAAATGAACACTTTTAAAGTTATAATCAAAAAACGGAGAAAAAAATCGAATTTTTCCTTCATTTTTTGACATTTCGATTATTTAAACAATGTTCCGGACCATTTTGAGTGGGAGGATAACTCAAATATTATTATTTGAGATATTTTCAAGCAATTTCGGCAAAAAAATTTGAGTCACCTCTCAACGTCCATCTCAAAACAGATGCGCCCTGGACTATTATGTGGTTTATGTGTGTAAGAAAGCGAGCTTCAACTTGACTTACGGCTCTTCGTCTACCTTGACCTGGCCTCCTGGTGATTGTCCTGTTTCCCGAAATCTTTGTATTGCATCAAACACTGTACTTCGAGAAATTCCTAAATCATTTACATGTAACGAATGCTCCGCTCATCATCCTGTAAAGGATTCACAATTCAAACAAATTACACAAATTGTAGTAAAGAAAAAGAGATACGTTCTCACAAACAATTTATTTTACAACTGACGACCAGTGACGGTTTAAGGCATCATGGGGCCCTAGGCGGCCAAGTAGTTACTCCAAAAATATATTACGACAATGTAAAAAAGATCATTTTTCTTTTTTTACATTTCGCAACAACTTCTCTATAATATTCCATAGCTAATATGCCAAAGAAAAAAAGGGATATTGTGTCGATATGTGATTTTGCCCTGGGCATGAGTGCCACTCCTTCGGGGGTGAAAAAACGTACATTCAAAATAATGGATAACTAATTAATTCTAAGTAACTTTTGTTCTATCGAGTTTTTTCACTAAATCAATACTTTTTGAGTTATTTGGGAGTGAATATGTTCATTTTTTCAACAAAAAAAAAACACCTTTTTAGACAGTTTTTTTTCAAATAACTCCAAAATTAAGTATTTTATCGAAAAAATATTCTTAGAAAAAATATAGCGTATACAAAATTTAAAAAAATGGTGTATGTATAAAGTATGTAGACCCAGTATAAGCAGAACTGAAGCTAATGAAAAGTAGATTCTTATTCGACAAATTCCAAATCAAATATTTCAACGTAAATTACCAAAAAATGAAGCAATTTTCGGTGAAAAATCATCACAACTTTTTTAAAGTGTTAAAAAAGTTTTATTTTTGTTTTTTTTTTGAACAAGTTTAAAGTATCAAAATTAAGCAATTAAAGCTTAAAATAATGTTGATTCCTTTTTTTTGGCACAAAAATCTTGAAAATATATGAAAATCTTGAAAAAACTTATAAGTATATTATTTATATATGTAAGTTTCACCGGTTCACATTGCTTATATTTCAACACATTGGGATTTAAAGTAAAACAAATTGTTTGAAATTTTGAAAAAAATTTCTTTTTTTTTTTTTCAAAATAACTTAAAAATTATTAATGGTACCAAAAATCTTAAAGAGTAAAAAATATAGGTTTTGGTTTTCTGAATATTTCAGATTTTTGCTTTTTTGGAAGATAAAAATTGGTTAAGATGTGACTGTTTAAAATTTGCATACCATGGGTAGAGAATTTTTCATTTATTAAAAATTAATAAATGAAAATAGTTTCTATCCTTGTGGGATCGGTACTCACCGGAGGGAACGCAGCCGTTCGGATACAATAATTAGCGTCTCTTTGCAAAAACAATGACGACTTTGCTAAGTAACAAGACATTTGCTCAACACACACACTACCCACTACACTAGGTACCTGATTGAAAAAATCCACTGTACCATGCCAATGGCCATTAGTTGTCGAGGCATTAAGCTAAATAAAAAAATTGCATACACTCGTGATTAGTGACTTTCTACTACAGCCCTTTTATAAATAAGCACTTTATACCGATAAAACTTACAGAGCATATAAACAATACATAAGTAAAGTAGCTTGTGAAGCGGTGAGGATTAATTTCATTTGGGATGCTAATTAGGGGGTTATTTCCACCAGTTTTTTTACCCAAAAAATGGGATCAACTTTATTCTGAGCGTATCTTGCTTACTTTTTATGATAGAAATTTTTTTTAAAAACAAGAATATTGCTTTTTTATAACATTTAAACAAGTTATGATGAGTTTTCCATGAAAAGTGCTTCAATTTTTGATTATTTCACGTTGAAATATTCAATTTTGAATTTGACGAATAAGAACCTACTTTTCATTAGCTACAACTCTGCTTCTACTGGGTCTACAGACTGCACACATACTCCATTTTTTCAATTTTTTAAAAGCTATTTTTTTGCTAAGAATATTTTGCGATAAAATACTTTCTTTTTGAGTTATTTGCGAAAAACCGTTTAAAAACGTGTTATTTTTTGTTGAAAAATGAAGATATTTACTTGCAAATAACTCGAAATGTATTGACTTGATAAAAAAACTCTATAAAACAAAAGTTGCTTAGAATTAGTCAGTTTATCCACTTCCTGACGTATTTTGACGGTATATTTTTTCGCCCCCGAGAAGGGGTGGACTCAACCGTAGAGTAAAAACACACATTTGCACAATATCACTTTTTTATTTGACATGTTAGTTATGCTTATACCAAATTTCATGTCAATCCAAGCTCTTGTTTCAAATCCAAAGGTTCTTTAAAATCCGGAGGTTTTGCAATATTTTACCGTGAGTGAATGGACTAAAAGGCCCATCGGTGGGTAGAAATTGAAGAAAAAAAAACGTACCATACCAAAATAATTACCACCTTTTATCAAAATTTGCTTGCAAAATTGATGACCAAATTGAGGGAATGATTATAGAATATGGAATATAAAAATGCCTTTGAAGATAACTGCTTAATATGTCTTGAAGTCGGTTGTATTTTTCTGATATTTGACAAAAGACAAAGCAAAAAACTGAGTTTGATTGGAAATCATAAATTAACCATTTTCTTTTTTTTTGTCTCACTTAGCCCTATTTGATTTTTTTAACATTTTAATTTTTTTTTAAATAACTGCTTAAATAATTAAATATTAATTAATTACTTTGTGTGGAATGCGGGCCCATCAATTGCCCGGGCCCTAGGCGGCCGCCTAGTCCGCCTAATGGTTAATCCGGCACTGCTGACGACCGGTTTCGCTGTCTATACTTTGCACAGAATCTTCAGGTCCCGGTTAAAGTAAGATTAAATGTTTCCGGTATAAGGAATGAATATAGTAGTAGTCAATATCATACTTTTCTCTGCACTTTGCTAAATAAAAGGAGGGTTGGTAGTGGGATAGATTTGACTGTAATAAATTAACAAAATATTGGCAGGATCTTGAGGGGAGTACGGTGGAATTAGTAAGAAAACACGACATTAAACCGAGAAAACGAAAATTGTTAGTTATATATAAAGTGATGTTATTTTTAATTGTATAGATTTTATTTATATAGGGTATTAGATGTTGTTCAGGATGTTCAAGAACTTATAGATGTAAAAATTGGGTGTGCAATTTTTAGACAAGATTTGTCGGATATGCAATAGTTGTGATCTGATTGTGAAAATTGGTTTAATTTGTTTGAAAAAATTGAAATTGAAAAATTAGTAATTTGCTAAAATTTTTATTAAAAATGTCAATTAATAAAATCATTAATAGCTAATTCAGAATAAAGTCAAGTGCACTAGTTAATGCAATAGGAGATATTGAATTTGTTGTAATCTAAAGTTATAATTATCTGTAGAGCAATGAAACTTTATGGAATATAACAAAAGTTGAAAAAGTAATATATAAAAAAATAATATAAAAAATTTCATTTATGCTAATATCTGTTGAATTTAATAAATAGTTGAGTAGGTTAAAAATTAATTTAAAATTTTTGAAACCATTACCTGGTTAAGCTGAATGAAAAGGTTTCTTTGTAATGATAAAACATTTTTGTTTTCAAGTCGATAAATAACACATAACAGATTCTAGAACAAATACACAGGAGATGGACATAACAGGAGTTTGGAAAATTTTGAGGGGGAAAGCAATCTGAGCACTACATCTTATTTCTTTTAGATTTTAAGAATAGGAAAATTACTGTAATTAAGCTTTTTTTAGCGAGGCTGGATGTCACTAGTGACATCATTACAAAGAAACCTTTTAATTTAGTATAACCAGCTGTTTTCAAAAATTTTAAAATTAATTTTTAACCTTCTTCTTCTTAAAGTTCCCTCTCCTATCGGAGGTTGGATATCATAATGGCTATGGTCACTTTGTTGGCTGCTGCTCTAAATAGTTGTAATGAACTACATTTAAACCATTCTCTAAGGTTCCTCAGCCAGGAGATGCGTCTTCTTCCTATGCTTCTTCTTCCTTGGATCCTTCTTTGCATAATAATTCTCAGCAACTCATATTTTTCTCCTCTGGTAATGTGACCCGAATATTCCAGTTTTCTAGTTTTTATACTTTTCATAATTTAATAATTTTTAACCTACTCAACTATTTATTAAATTCAACAGATATTAGCATAAATGAAATTTTTTTCATAATATATTATTTTTTCATATATGTATTACTTTTTCAACTTTTTTGTTATATTCCATAAAGTTTCATTGCTCTACAGATAATTATAACTTTAGATTACAGTAAATTTAATATCACCTATTGCAATACCTATACACTTGACTTTATTCTAAATTAGCTATTAATGATTTTATTGATTGACACTTTTAATTAAAATTTTAGCAAATTACTAATTTTTTAATTTCAATTTTTTCAAACAAATCAAACCAATTTTCACAATCAGATCACAACTATTGCATATCCGACCAATCTTGTCTAAAAATTGCACACCCAATTTTTACGTCTATAAGTTCTTGAACATCCTGAACAACATCTAATAACCCTATATAAATAAAATCTATACAATTAAAAATAACATCACTTTATATATAACTAACAATTTTCGTTTTCTCGTTTTAATGTCGTGTTTTCTTACTAGTTCCACCGTACTCCCTTCAAGATCCTGCCAATATTTTGTTAATTTATTACAGTCAAATCTATTCCACTACCAACCCTCCTTTTAGCAAAGTGCAGAGAAAAAGTATGATATTGACTACTACTATATTCATTCCTTATACCGGAAACATTTAATTTTACTTTAACCGGGACCTGAAGATGCTGTGCAAAGTATAGACAGCGAAACCGGTCGTCAGTTGTAAAATAAATTATTTGTGAGAACGTCTCTCTTTTTCTTTACTACAATAGTATGGACCCATTCATTATTTAAATTACACAAATTTTGATCTAATCTAAATACAAGAAAATATAAAAAAATCTGAGAGTCCGGTTAATTTTTCACCCCAGTGTATTTATATAATTTTACTTTCACTATAATATATATTTTCAAACTTTTGATTTTTATCTTTTTCATCTCAACTCAACATCAAGAGCGGATCATTACCTACCATATTGGAGGTATGATTATTGTGGATATACCCCTTTCTCCATTAAGAAAATGAACTTTAAATGATCCCTAGTCTTAGTGTTGTTTTTCAGCTTTCCAAGTTAATTCACTAAAATACCATGCGGGAACTCTGATGAGATTACAAAAAACTAACCGAAAAAGTATTTTCATTTTGTTTTCGTTTTTGCTGTAGAATTTGTGTTTATGTTACACTTTTAAACATCAAATAAATCGCTCAGAAAACAAACAACCTTACGTCGAAATCAAAATAACAGAGAAAACGAGCGAAGAGAAATTCTTGGAAACTATAACAAATCCGGGAAATGTTGTGTTGTTGAATTAATGCCTGGTGCAGAAAGCAAAAAATAACACATATCGGCCAATAAGCAATTGGCATTTTGTACATTAATAGGCCTGGATCCTGCGTACCAAAAAACAGTTTTAAGCATGCTGAAAATTTGTTAATAGCTTAACGGTCTCTAGTCAGACAAACTTTTATGTATGGGAACACTGGAACAGGAGAAGTTTTAATTATGGAACGTGATTTTAATTGTGGAACGTGTCATCCTGACAATTTTCCATTTTGATTTTGAAAACTAGCAGGTTGTTTTTAAGTTTATTCAATATCAAACTTTATATAATATATGAAAAAATGTTTGTACGACAAATATGTTGAGCATTTTAATAAGTACGACACGTAGAACATGTCAAATGACAGGAATTATGTTAGTGGTAAATAGCAGTCTGGTTTTTGCATGAGAGTTTAATGAAAGGGTAACAAATCAATTATTGGAAGTTCTGTCCGACAAAAGAGATGGAACGTTTTCGTAGTCTGACGATCGAAACCTGTAATCGTTCCACAATTAAAACTTGCCCTGTACCAGTCTTCCCGTACATCAAAGTTTGTCCGACTAGGCATCGTTAAGCTATTAAATTAGGTATTGTAATCACTGAATACATAGATAGCGAAAAAATAATCCTATTAATTAAATTAATGAATAATTTACGCGATTATACAAGTAACTGTTATCCAAAAATATTCAAAAACTGAACGAAACAGCCATCTCTATGTGTCTGATGACGACATTGCTGTCAACTAATGTTTACATTTAGTGCATAGCTTTTGCGAATAAACTAACAAAGTGTAAAGAATACAAAATTCAAAAGAAATTTGTCATTAACCCAATGGCTGTAAACCTGAAATGACCATGAAGTTCTCTAACTTCCGCCCTACAATTGCCGCTACAATATAATTGAGTTGGTTTGGGAAAAAAACTTTCACAAGCATGCGCCCAAAACAACATGGGGAGATAGTTTATGGAAAAAATCGCTAGAACAAAATAATAAAGGCAGAACAATAGCAAAAATTGTATTAGACATGCGGAAGATCTAATCATTCAGTCGTTTGAAATTTGAGCTATAGTTGTGGATGAGGTGCGACCTCTAATTATTCGCATGGATAATTCAGATAGTCACGACTCTGATAGTGATGTATGAGATACTGAATGAAAGCATTTTTATTGGGTGACGTCATAGAATGAATAATCGTAGATAACGTAGATATTATTAATCATTTTATACCAATGTGCAAACGCAAAACATAAAATATTAATAAATAAAACTGATTAAGTACTTAACTTCTTATCTTTATTTTACATAAAATTTAGTATTCTTAACTAGAAATTAATTAGTAATTCGTATAGTAGGTATAGTAAACCCAATGTGATTACTATTTTTAAAATGTCATTAAGAGGAAACAGTAGCGATTAACAGGTAGCGAAAACGCGTTCCAAGATTGCGGCTGTAATTTTGAATATTTTTTCGAGATATTTGGCACACGTATTCGTAATATAATAAAGAATGGCGGTACAGAGCCCAATTTGAAAAATATGTTAATATGTGAAATTACTCTGTAATTAAATACAATATTAAAAAAGCAAGCCTGTACCGCCATTAAGAAGAACAAAAAAATACACTTTCTTCAAATAACCTTTTTTATCAGATGCCTAGATTTTGTGTCATTTTGGAACTACTAATGAAATAAAAAATTTTAGTAGTTCCAAAATTACACAAAATCTAGGCATCGGATAAAAAAGTTTATTTGAAGAAAGTGTATTTTTTTGTTCTTCTTAATGGCGGTACAGGCTCGTTGTTTTAATATTTAATTACAGAGTAATTTCCACATATTAATATGGTTTTCAAATTGGGCTCTGTACCGCCATTCTCTATTATATTACGAATACGTGTGCCAAATATCTCGAAAAAATATTCAAAATTACAGCCGCAATCTTGGAACGCGTTTTTGTTACCTGTTGATCGCTACTGTTTCCTCTTAAAACAATAATAAACTTTACTATGCGTAATAAGTTATACATTATTTCATTTGCTTTTAATAAAACAAAATCCAATATTAGTGCAGTCACTGAAGGTTTTCACCTCCGATTTCGTTGAACCTCCATCGATTTTCATGAAAATTGGTGAGTAATTAAAGGATACCTCAAGAAACAAAGGTGACATGATGCCAACTTGCGCTTTTACTCTGAGGGTGGATGCCACCCCTTCTCGGGGGTGAAAATTATTTAATTAAAAATAATACCATTAGTCGATAGAGGGACAAATTATAAGCAAAATTTGTTATATAAAGTGATTAAAATAAATCAACACTTTTTGAGTTATTAAAGACCAAAGATTTTATTTTTTCGTAAAAAAATGCATGTTTTAAATCGGTTTTTCACGTATAAATCAAAAAGTATAAGCTTTTACAAAAAAGTTATTCTTACTGAAATTGAAGATAATAAAAAACTGAATACATTCCTTACATAAAGAACTAAACTAATGCTAGTTCAAAGTGAGTTATTGGCAATTGAATGTGTATTTTTTTCGACGAGTACTCAAATCTAAGTATTCAAGCTTAAATGACGGGAAAACGATGCAATGTATAAAATATTCCTGCTAAACATTTGCCAAAGTACTTCGGAATACCTCTCAAATGAGCTTCAGAACAAGGTAATAGCGTCAAAATTAAGCAAGTTATAATGAAAATAAAAGAACCGTTTCGAATTTTCTAGGAAAAAGTGAAAAATAAAACATACGCCATTTCCACAAAAATTAAAATTTATAGTAATCCTTACAAAAGCTTCTTTATATTAGCATAAGTAATGTTTTCGATAATTTTGACCGGTTTAGAATGCATATTTTTTAAAAATAGATATAATTTTAAAAAATCATAATTTTTAAAATTATTGTAATTCTCATATTCTTTTGATAATAACTCCAAAAATACTCAACACACGTAAAAAATCATACATAACCCAATTTTAGTTTTTTCTGTGCCAAATATTTTACCTGTTTTACTATTTCTATAGGGTAAAAAATAACCGAGATAGAAACGTTTAAATCTTAAAATTTGCTGTGGGAACCATGCAACCGCAATCATTTAACCTTTTATTTTTAAAAAAGTAAGTGGTTTAAAAGATTAGGTTTAACGTGCTTAAATAGCACTTGGAATTAACTTTCAAACAGTTTTTAGATGAACATGATAACGTAAACAAAAACGGAGTTATTAATAAAAAAATAATAACATTTTTTGGAAAAATTTTTAAAAGATAAATTTTGAAAAAAAATTGGAGCATAAATTTTAACGCTATCAACATGTTCGGGGGCTCATTTAATAGATATTTTTAAGTGCTTTGACAAATGTTTAATAAGTTTATGTTATAAAATGCATCAGTTTCCCATTATTTCAGCTTGAATACAGAGTTTTTTACCCGCCGAAAAAAATATACATTCAATTACCTATAACTCACTTTTAGTTAACATTAAAAGGTTTTTGTAGTAAGGTGTTTATTTCATTTTTTATTAGCTTCAATTTTGATAATCATAACTTCTTTGTAAAAACTTACACTTTTTAAGTTATTGATGAAAAATTGATTAAAAACATGCATTTTTCTCAAGAAAAATTAAAATCTTTGATCTTTAATAACTCAAAAAGTTTTGATTTATTTTAATAACTTTATATAACAAATTTTGCTTGAAATTTGTCCCTCTATCGAATTAGGGGCTTATTTTTAATAAAATAATTTTCACCCCCGAGAAGGGGTGGCATCCACCCCCAGGGTAAAAGCGCAAGTTGGCACCGTGTCACCTTTGTTCCTTGAGATATCCTCTAACCACTCACCAATTTTCATGCAAATCGATGGAGGTTCAACAAAATCGGAGGCAATAGCTCATATCCACCTTCAGTGACTCCACTATATGTTCTTACTGAACGAAAAATATAGGAATTTAAATAATTTGCTTTTTAAGTGACATGAAATTAAATTATATATTAACCAAGTACCTATGTATTGTTGTGATTCGCAATGTCTTTATTTCCCTGCTCATTCGTTCGCTCATGCGTTCCTTAGCAAAACGAGCAGGGAAATAAAGACATTGCTGTATACTGTAGATAAATAGTATAGGTACTAAAGAGCACAAGAAATGCAGAATAGGACCTATTAAACCTATTACATATGACAAAAGTTTACTGTTAAACTTACAGTGGGTGATCAAATTATTATGATCAGTCACAAAATTTTAAGTTTTTCAAATTTGTTCAAAAATTTTATAATAAAATCATATGCTGCTTAATAACCTTACTTTTTTGACGTTTACAGCTCGAGAACTGTCATTTGTGTCAAATTACGTGACAACATACACATTGTGGTGAATTTGCGCTTGGAGTTTACAACTGAATTTGTATGTTTTGTATAGTTTTTGAAAGATTAGTATCGGTTTATCTTTCTAGTATGTTTTATTAATGTATTAGTGGTGATTGTGAGTGAAAAAAAACTATCAGTTTTAATTTTAAAGACATTTTTAAACATTTCGATTTTTGAGAAGAAAATCATATGGGTAAGGCTAAAGACGTCCCTGTGTCTAAAATAGTGGAGATAAAGACCTTTTTGTTGAATACAAAGCTTTCCCAACGTCAGATAGCTCAACAATGTCAAGTAGCGCAAGCAACAGTGAGCAATATCAAGAAAAAAATTGATACCAACAAACCCCTGACTCACCACCGTGCCCAAAAATGTGGTCGAAAGCGTGTCACTACACCCAGAGACGAGAGAAAAATGAGGGATATCTTCGTAAACAATAGAAAGAAGCCAAGGAGAATCCTCACAAGACTTATTCGTGAAGCTGGGATGCCAGTTTCTGACATGACAGTCCGCAGAAGGCTTGCTGAGCAAGGTTTCAAATCATGTCGCCCTGCCAAGAACCCGAAGTTGACCATCGCAATGATGAAAAAGAGACTGGAATGGGCCAAAGAACACAAACATTGGACAACTGAGGATTGTAATAAGGTAAATTACGTCACTACTAAAGTTTAAATCCCTATAACCACTGTTTTTATTCTAAAAGAAATATCTCAGAGTTCTTTTTATTCACAGGTATGTTTCTCCGATGAGTCTACAGTGGAGATACTCATGGATAAGTCGGCCTTCGTCCGAAGGCGGGTGGGTGAAAAATATCACAAGGATTGCATAGTGGAGCGAGTAAAGCATCCTCTCAAGAGCATGGTATGGTCTGTGATCAGCAGCAAGGGCACAGGGAGGCTGTACATTGTTAATGGAATGATGAATCAACATCAGTATATTAAGTCCTGGAAAGAAAGCTTATGCCACAAATCAAAGACTGGTTTGGTGAATCGGAGGATTTTACCTTTATGCACGATTCAGCACCGTGCCATAAGGCAAAAACAGTAACATCGTACCTGGAAAAAAAGGAAATTAAAGTACTGAAATGGCCAGGCAATTCCCCAGACCTCAACCCGATCAAAAATCTATGGGAGCTCATGAAGAGGGGGATTGCCCAGGAAACTGTCACAAATAAGCAACAGTTAATTGAGAGACTCATTGCCACTTGGCACAGAGACAATAAAATAAAAGAAGACTGTCTGAGAAACATTCAAAGCATGCCAAGGAGGATCAAAGCTGTCATCGAAGCTAAAGGAGGTCACACAAAATATTAAAAAAACTTGTTATTTAAGGTCAAAGAAAAAAATATTTTAAAATGTTGTAAAAGAACGTGTTTATGATCTATTTTTATATTATATTCACATCATTAGATGCTTATATGCAGTTTTATTCTTTATTAAACACCAAAATACAAAGTTTTTTGAAGTGATCATAATAATTTGATCACCCACTGTAACTTAAATAAGTTGAAGTGTGGATGAGAACGAAAGAAAAGGTTTATAAAGTTTAGTTTCTACAAGTAAAAAACAAAGAATAAAATAGCAGGACTTTAGTAAGTCAATTCAAGAGAGGATATGAAATGATATAATATGGAGGACTAAGGACTAGGTTTTGTGCCGGAGTGCCGGAGGGGAGCTATGAGTAAGGTCGACGGGCCAGATATGCTCTCTAAGAGCGGTTTCAGACCAGTCGGCTGGAGAAAGAGGGGGTGGGTTTAGTCGGCAGGCGGCCCGGCAAGATAGAGATAGGACGGACTGAATCCGATACACCTGGGACACCTTCCCAGACGGTCTTACGAAGATTCCCACCTCCCAAAAAACAAAAAAAAAAGTTTTGTACCTTGACATGATCTGGATACGATATGCTGGAACTAGGAGTATCATTAAATGGGACAATTACTAACATTCTTTCCTTTAAAAAAAAAACGTTATACACAAGGGTGTAACTCATGCGAAAACAGATTAATTTCTAAGAAAAAAAGAAAGATATACGTGAATGCAAGAACTGTAGGGTTATAGTTAGATAAGGGATAACGATAAGAAAATACAACAAAAGTTGTTTTAAATAGTTGATGGATTCGACCGTTACTTGATGGAAGTTCATTTTATCTAACAATAAAACACTGAAAACGTTTGTTTTCGATACTTCCACAAAAGTTATTATAACACTATTTGTGTATTTGCTAAGTTGTTGTTATTTCTGAAAGCTGGTGTTATTCCTTTCTTTTTTATGTATTTGGCTATTTTTGTTGATATCTTGCCTGTATATGTGATAGAGCAGAAGGTAATGGGTTCTTTATGTGGTTGTAGATAGACTAATTTTAGGGCTTTCTTAATGGAGTTTTTGGTTTAAAATTTTGTTAATTGTTTGTTCGTTGTCACCATTGTTTACTGCTATTTGCTTAATGATGTTCAGTTCTATCTCGAAGTTATTTTTTGACATGTCAAAAACCCAGTACCTTATGCTCTATCACATATACAGTCAAGATATCAACAAAAATAGCCAGATACATAAAAAAGAAAGGAATAACACCAGCTTTCAGAACTAACAACAACTTAAGCAAATACATTAAGAATAATGTTGAGATAATACCTATCACAACATGACAATAGGACGTCATAAAGATCGTCCTAACAAAAAGAGAGAGACTATACTACTAAAGAGGTGCTGGTTCTAAATGTAATGTATGAGGTTATCTACCTGTACCTGTAATAAAGGGGGTGAGAGAGGGATTTTTAAACACTAAGGTTTAAAGGAGCTTTTACCATGAGTACTAACATTTTATTAAGAGGAAATATATACAAAGTAGAGTAAGAAAACCTAGGAGAGAAAGAGAACAAACATACATAAAACATAAATGGGTGGATGCAACACTAGCATTGATCCAGAGAAAACAAAATACCTACTACAAAACTACAAAAAGTACTTACGAGCTACCAATGAGTCTTTCAGTCCATGTACGCACTATATTGTCTGTCCAAAGTCACTTGTTCCAGTTCCACTATCCAGTCTGGAGACGATGTGGCGATGGTGTGGTTGAAGGCAACAGAGTGTTGCGTCTTACTTGGGCTTGAGAAACAGGTGAGTGATGCTACCTGACACTTTAAAGGTGCAAGAGATAGAGAACTGTTGCGTTGCTCGTAACTCTGTTGTCCCTGGAGGACGTATAACAGATCGAGAGAGAAGTTTTCACGATTCACACTTTACTTTATCCTTGACGGATTCACTTTTTAGCGTCGAGTCTGGCAACGGTGTGTTGCCCAGATCTCGTACTGATACACTTGAGTGGGGCGACGAGATGTTGCCCTGAGCTAGATTGATTCCACACTGCCCCTTTTCTTTAACGGGCGAGTTACTGGAGTTACCCTCTTGGTACTTGGAGGGTGAGGGAGGTACCGGGATAGAAAGTTATTTTAAGGCACATGCCTTTTTAGGCGCACACATTAAAAACTAACACTAAACTTGTCCTTTGTACAAATTGGCACTGTTGACAGTGTTGCAATCAAAAAATGGAGCTAGAATTGAAAATATTATAAAAATATTTTTTTAAGTTCGAATAATTATTCGAACAAATAATAAGAGCAGAAAGAGAAAGCAACTACAGAGTGGTGTTTACAAACTGACTTTTGGTGACTGTCCGAAAACTTACATCGGTCAAACTGGCAGAACCTTTGACAAACGGATAGCAGAACACAAAAGGGCTTTCAACAATAGAAAAACAGACACTTCTACATACGCACTTCACGTTCTAGATCATAATCATTCTAACGTTTCAAATTCTTCATATTCAAAATAAAGGCCTTACTTAAGCTCTCTTCATTAGAATCTATGGAAATTAATAAATTGAAAAACACAGATATAATTCTGAATGACCAACTTGAGACAAACAGCTCCCCACTCCTAAACCTCTTCAGTTAAAGACTTTAAAATGCAAACACATAGTATAATAAATCACTTGAAAAAGGCACTCTGCCGAAACGGCCGTAGTCAAATAGTTTTTTTAATAAATTTTGTGGAAGTATCGAAACGAAACGTTTTCAGTGTTTTATTGTTAGATAAAAGTTGTTTTGTTACAAAAAATCAAATGTCGAGTGTTAAAAAGTGAGAGTGAGAAAGATGGCGTATTCAAGATAATAGGAGGCAGTAAATAAAAATTTAATTTTCTTGTTAAATAAACAAATTAATGACATCGTTACATATAACTAATTATATGTACCTAAATAGTTTCTAAAATGTAAACAATTAGATATAAAAATTAGGTATTTGTAAATTAGTAATTTATTATGATTAACATTTTAATATTAGCCATCGGCATTGGGCGTGAAAAATACCAAAAAACACCACAAAAACTAGGTTGAAGAAAATTAAATTTCAAAGTTCAAAATCGGTGTACATAAAAAATGTATTTTCCACCTACCTCTACCGAAAGTATACTTTTTCTGACCTGATTGTAGGGAGCAGAGTCGTACTTTTCCTCCATGGGGAGGAAAAGTAAAAGTGACTTATTATATAACTTATTGACGCGCTATACAATATTCTATTATCTATTATGTAAGTATATACATATATACATTTTAACGTTTGAAAGACTAAGTTTTTCAACCTAATAAAAATATTTGTAAAATAAAATATTTTTAAGATTTTTAATTGAAAAATTTATTAGTCCATTTCCCTGGTGACACCTCCAAGGCTTCTACAATATGCAAGCCAAATGGATGCTGCAGTGAAGACAAAAGAGAAGGAATTCTACACTATGCAATTCACAACCCCCGTCTGCAGCTTGGTAAAGTTCCAACGGAAAATGGACCTAGTTATTCTATAGGAGTTAGAGGCTCTTTAGAGAATGCATAGGCTCCTTTCTCTAATCCTGGTAAAAATTTTTCGACATATTGTCACCCACTGCAACTGACATCGTCGGTTGGACCGGACCACCTCATAAGAGGTGAAATCGTCGATAAGAGTGCTGGCTGCACTCTCTAATCTAAGTAAAAATTAAGACGGTTTTGGCTTCCCATTGCAACTGAATAAAAATGGTATATATATATTCGGTTTTATAACGTTTTGTCCGACTCCCAAACGCCACTGTATTCTGTCCTGAGTTAGGTCTTCATTTAGATTTCGAGCGCTAATCGCTTTCCTAACTCCCAGATTTCAGCTCTGTGGTGGTCGTCCTCGTTTTTTCTTCTGTGGGGCCACATCATAGTTTTTTTAGGCAATCTTTCGTCCGCCATTCGGCTCACATGCCCATACCATATGAGCTGTTTTCTTTCAATATCCTCAACTATAGTACCCTCTACACCCATTTTGGGATATACATTTTTATTTTTATATTAGTATTACTCTATAGAGTGACTAGGTCCATTTTCCGTTGGAACTTTACCAAGCTACAGACGGGGGTTGTGAATTGCATAGTGTACAATTCCTTCCCTTTTGTCTTCACTGCTGCATCCATATGGCTTGCATATTGTAGAAGCCTTGGAGGTGTCACCAGGGAAATGGACTAATAAGTTTTTCAATTAAAAATCTTTTAAAAATATTTTATTTTACAAATATTTTTATTAGGTTGAAAAACTTAGTCTTTCATTTAGCAGATGCCGCTACGCACCTACTACCTTCACGTCAGTTGCAGTGGGTGACTAATATGTCGAAAATTTTTACCAGGATTAGAGAAAGCAGCCTATGCATTCTCTGAAGAGCCTCTAAGAGGCTTCACAAGAGGTGAAATCGTCGATAAGAGAGCTGGCTGCACTCTCTAATCTAAGTAAAAATTAAGACGGTTTTGGCTTCCCATTGCAACTGAATAAAAATGGTATACATTTTTATTTAACCGTTTATTTATAGAGCACCATGTATTTTGCAGAATGGTAAAACAGTAACTTGTTATTTTGATTTAATAATGTTTACATTAATAATTTGACTTGTATTTGACAGTTGACAGTTATACTGTACCTACTTGTTAGTTTTAGTTAAATTTATTATGATAAATTTAGTTTAAAAATGAAAAAAATACTTGTAAACTTCATTCTCGGGAGGAAAAGTAGCACTTTCCTCTCTTGTTATACAAATAGCCATTTCTCGGTTTAATAGAGCGATTTTCTTCATGTTTTAGCGTTAAAAGATACACGTGTGATAAGTTTGAAAAAAAAAATATTCTAGTGTAGGAAACAAAGGTTGAAGCTCGCAAAATGGACACAAGTCCGGTTTTATTTTTTTTTCTGGTATATCAAGGGGTGCTTATTATGAGACTAGCTTTTTTTTTAATTTCGCCCCGGAACCCCTCTTTTCATCCCTTTAAAGGGGGAAATTTGTGGTTTTTGCGAAACGTAGCACTTCCTGTACCTTTTGCAAAAAATTTACTTAATAGTAAAATGAAGAGGACTATATTTCCTACTATTTATTTCCCGACAGCCTATGTCTATCATCCACCGTTTAGCGGGGGTGGCGCCCCAAAAGTTGACAAATTTTTAAAAAAGATGTTTTAAAAAATATATTTTTCCCTAACTGTAATGAAAATTAAGAAGAAACTCTGGGGAAATTAATCACAAATAAGTGGCTGATTTTTTTGGTATAGGTTTCATTTAAGAGCAATTACCCATTTTTTAATTACAGGGTGTTACATTAAAAAACCCAGCGAATATCCATGTACTGGTGTTATTTACAAATTTGTATAATGCACCCCCATATTTTCCCGGAACCACCCAAAAAAAAGGAGAATTAATAAAGAAAATAATCAAAAATTGATTTTGGGCCACCACTGTGACTTTAGGATGCAAAGAAAATAAAATATGCATAGGTAATAATGTGTATCAGACAGTGTGTTCTTTTATTTTCCATAAGTACGTTATCAATAAAATGAATAGGTGACGAAAAGAAAAAACAAAAACTGGAGCCCGCCAAAATTTCTGAGGTTTACGGCGCCACTGTGCCGTAACGGTTGCCTATACCAAAAAAATGCATAGGACCTTATTTGTAGAGAAAATAGTGGTATTTAATTATGTGTAAGTTTTGTTTTAAAAAAATGCATAGGTAATGAGAAAATCGTAGAAACATGCTCTAAAAGCGATAGGGGTAATTTTTGCAGTTTATTTTCAAGGATAGGTGTAGTTTCCGCAGGGATGTTGCAATAATCATATATATTTGTGAAAAACCCTATTGATGGAGCATATGTCCGTACAGGTCAAAAAGCAAAAAAATAATTTTTCAACCCCCCCTTTATTTATTTTTTTTTTTTGGCTACAGGGGTTGCACAAAGAAATCGCTTTTAGTATCCATGCATGGGTAATAAGAACGTGCACAAAATGATATATAAAGGGCATGGTGTGTGAAAGATTCCAAGAAAATCACTTTCTTTATTAATTCTCCTTTTTGGGGTGGTTCCGGAAAAAAATGGGGGTGCATTATAAAAATTTGTAAATAACACCAGTACATGGATAATCGCTGAAAGTTTTTTTACTCTAGCATAGGCGGTTCAGGTGGTATAAAAAAGGTTTTTTTTTAATGTAACACCCTGTAATTAAAAAATTTGCAATTGCCCTTAAATGAAACCTATACCAAAAAATCAGCCACTTATTTTTTATTAATTGCTGCAGTGTTTCTTTCATTACAGTTAGGGACAAATATATTTTTTTAAACATCTTTTTTAAAAATTTGTCAACTACCCCCGTTAAACGGTGGGTGATAGACATATACTGTCGGGAAATAAATAGTAGGAAATATAGTCCTGTACATTTTACTCTTAGGTAATTTTTTTGAAAAACGTTCAGGAAGGGCTACGTTTCGCAAAAACCACAAATTACCCCCTTTAAAGGGGTTAAAAGGGGGGTTCTGGGGAGAATTTTTTTAAGAAAAAGTTAGTCTCATAATAAGCACCTCTTGATATACCAGAAAAAAAAAATAAAACCGGACTTGTGTCCATTTTGCAAGGTTCAACCTCTGTTTCCTACACTACTATAAAGGTCCTAAGTGAAGTGCAATCAAAGTGGTTGAAAGAAAACATTAAATAAGAAAAGGGTTGATTCTCCCCCTTTTTTGTACTTGTTGCTATTTTGCAGCAAAGGTAATAAATTAAAACATTTTTCTAGTCGTATCTCATAGAAAATTCAATTATATTTATTTTATTTCACTACGACTTTGCTCCAAAATGAAATCGTTTTAACAAGGAAGGTAGAAAAGAAAATTATGTTTTTAATAATTTTGAAATATTTTAATTTTTTTATTAATGTTTCGGATCAATTTGAGAGGGAGGATAACAGGATAAGTATATAAGTCAATTATTACTACTGAAGTTATCGCCTATTACAACTTTTTTCTGCAAAACTCCTAGGTGTATTCACGGTAAAAACAAAATATGAAAATATGTATGTAAAATAAACAAACCAATGGCATCATTACCTACATGTAATTCATTATTATTTGTAAATAGTTCCTAAAATGTAAACAATTAGATATAAACAATTAGGTATTTGTAAATTAGTAATTTGTTATTATGATTATTATTTTAATATGGTACGTGAAAGTGAAAAGTAATAGGCATTTAAATGTGTATATTAATCCGCCAAAATTTTTTATAAATAAACCGATCCTCTAAAAACTCTAAATCAATAACAGCCTCAAACCATACAGTTTGGCTACTTTACAGAACGAAAATAGACACTATATTAAATTAATTACACGGGAAAAACTCACCCTTCTGTATCTCTGCTTTTGCGCGGCTAATCTAATCACAGTTTTATCACCCATCTCGCCAGGTCATTAACAAACTAATGGACGATTCAGACTCCAACCCGAAATACAAATGAAACCGTTGACACTGTCAACACAACATCAAAAAACAATCACCAAATTTGTTCACGTTAAGTCACATTGTTTTTTACTCAGGGAATTCTCGAGTTAATAGCGAGTAAACTTCAGTGCATTTTCTGTGTATACAGAGTAAGTATTGCACGTATTCAAAACAACGTGAGTTGGGCAAATCACAGTGAGCGTTGAGTAAGAATGGTCTTAAGGTAGTTAGCGGTGTTGCCGATGGCAATGATAAATCAGCTAAATTAAGTCATTTTAAACAAGTTATATGGGTACATTCCATGTCAAATCACTCAGGCAAAAAATTTTGAGTCTCCGATTTGTCTGAAAATTGGTATATAGCTTCTACGGGACGTAAAAATAAGATATTTAAGGTCAAAAAATCTTCTTCTATTTTCTCAAAATGTTATTTTATGCGACTTTACAGTGATTTGGTGTTTATTTAAACAAATTTGCATTTTCTGTAGCAGAGTATCAATAAAAAACATAATATTTTAATAGAAGGGACTCAAAAATGTCATTATATGGCATTATAACAAGTTATTTTGATTCAAAACAAGGTTTTGATCAAATTTTATAGTGTAGAAAACGTTAAAATACCGTTTTTTACATTTTTCTCCATTCCCAAAATGCATCATTATCGATTTGGCTGAAAATTTGCCCACAGATAGCCAAAACATAGAACTTTAAGTGGTTAGAAGGATTTGAATTATATTACAATACCAAAAAAGTTACATGCAGTAATATCAGACTCAAAAGTATATTAGTCCAGTCGGAATAGCATTTGACCTTGCATGCCGAGCTGCCCAAAATTTTATTTTTCTAATCTTTAGGGAAGTCAATATTAGCCTAAATTCAAAATCACGAATGAATTCCTCCGTTACGTTATCCGCCATCTTGATTTTAAAGGATAACCTGTTTTGCTCAATATCTCCGCCATTTTTAACTTTTCGACAAAAATGGTAGAAACTGAAATTGTTCCAAATAAATCGTGTTTACAATTATTACAATTTCTTTTAACAATTTTTGTCGTGAGGTCGATATTTTCGTGTTAACTTTACTTAGAGTAGACGCCTATATTTTTGACTATGATATTGCATGTAACTTTTTTGGTATTGTAACATAATTGAAATGAATACAGAAGTAAAACTTCGAGATGTATTCTGGTATAAAATCGTTTATTTAAAACTATAAAATGTCATGGATTGCAGAACGTTTTCGTTCTAAACAGAACATCTTCAGTGCCTAGAATGAAGTATTTCCACGTTAGTTTAAAGCAAAAGGTTAAAAATGTGACTGTTAAAATGAAAAATGTGGGAATACTTACATCCTGCCGAGTATTTTGAAACTAGCACACTGTAAATAGTGTTAACATCATCGTATATGGTTTACATAATGTAATATATTAAAATGTTATGACTACAAGTCGATGTTAATAGATAAAGTTTATCTACGTTCGGCATCAGTCCCTAATTTCATTACTCCTTGTTCTGTCCAATAATGTCTTTCCGGTTATTCTTCTTAGGATTCAGATTTGATTTGTTTCCAAATACCTTCTTGATATGCCTGGTCTTGTTTCTGCAATATCCTTTCAGTAACACACGGATGAGGCCTGTGAGTACCAAAATGAAAAAATTCGAAAAAAAAAATAGAAATTAAATTAATTTCCTTAAACCCTTTATCAGCTGTGTATTTTTATAATATTAGCGTTTACTGATTCAATATACCTAATTGCAATATTCAAGATTTTTTAGAAATAAACAAGCATATAAAAATTCTCAACATTTTTCTTATTTTGCTTTTATTTCTAGTTTAAAACGAAATAAGATATATTCCATTTTAAAGGAAAAATAAGATTGTAATAATCAACAAACAACAATTTTTAAAGAAAAGTCCATACAGAAAATATTCCATGCAGTATGTTGTAATATGTATGTACAACACACATCCAACACTTACAAAATTACCTGGTTTTTGTGCGTTTGCAATATTTGCAATAACCTCTTTTGTTTAAGGCAAGTGTTGGGTCGTCTTCCAAAAGAATTCCAGCGTATTTTTCAGCTGTTTATGTGCTCGTATCCTACCTTCGTGAAGGGTAAAGGCACAAGGGAGCAAATTCTTAATATGCGACAACTCATTGAGAAAGCACGAGAATTCAAAATTTCGATGACTGTGTAGACTTGACAGTTTTGTGGAAAGTTCTACATGAGATGGGGTTCCTGATCATCTGTCAACTCTGGTGAAAAGCCTATATGAGAACAGTGAAACCAGAATAAGAATTGAAAACCATAAGTCCGATCCTTTTAAAATAGGTAGAGGAGTCCGACAAGGATGTATTATATCTCTAAGTCTTTTTAATTTCTATGGGGAATATATAATGAGAAAAGCACTCGACAAATGGAATGGCGGTATTTCTATCGCAGGAAAGAAGATCTCAAATCTCAGATATGCAGATGATACAACATTAATAACTGCATCCGAAGAAGAAATGTCCAGCCTGCTGCAGCTAGTGGAAGCCGAAAGCAATAGATGTGGTCTCAAGATCAATAAACAAAAAACAAAAATTATGATAGTAGATTATTCAAATTCACTTCAGACAACAGGAGCCTTAGACCAGTTTGAAGTGGTTAACGACTTCAATTATCTAGGATCCTACATCAGTAATATACAGGATCTTGTGAAACAGAAATACGTAGGAGAATAGGCATGGCCAAAAACGCTATGAGTCGATTATCGAAAATCTGGAAAGATCGCTCCTTGTCGAAGAACACCAAAATAAGATTAGTACGTGCCTTAATTTTTCCCATATTTAATTACGGATCCGAAACATGGACAATGAAATCGGACGACAGAAAAAGGATTGACGCCTTTGAAATGCGGTGCTGGAGAAGAATGCTTCGGATCTCATGGACGGAACACATAACAAATCACTCAATCCTCCAAGAGCTTAATATTCAGACTCGACTTTCCTCTATTTGCCTCTCCACCGTCTTAAAATTTTTCGGCCATATTGCAAGAAGAAGTGATGATAATCTTGAGAGACATAATTTCGGGAAACGTTGAAGGGCGCAGAAGTAGATGTCGCTCACCTACTCGATGGACGGATCAAGTACAGAAAGCCAGTGGAAAAACATTCTCTGAATCCATGAGGGAAGCTCAGGACAGAAGCCGATGGAAAGAGATAGTTGCTCGTATTATAGGGAATCACGACACTCAGCAATAAGGAAACGACTGAGGAGGAGGAGGATCCTACCTCACTTCGGGAATCTCAGGTCCTCTGGAGCTGAGATTTACTTTGTTGTATGTGCGTGTGTGTGCAACTAAACGCTAATTGTACGATGTAACATACTGTACTAAATTTCGGGGAACTATAGAAGAAATTTTCTATCAAGCTTATACATATGGAGCAATAAAAAATACACGTTCGACCGGGTGAGGATTGTGAGGACCATTAGCGATATATTGCAAGTTCCGTGTATGAGACTTGGACTCTTCGCGCATGCGAGCGCCAAAAAATTGATGCCTTTGAGATGTGGTGCTGGAGAAGAATGCTGCGCATACCTTGGACAGCTCATAGGACAAACGTTTCCGTTCTAAACCAACTCAAGATTAAAAAAAAACTGTCCACAATATGTCTGCAACGAATACTGCAATTCTTTGGTCACGTGGTTCGCAGAGGTGACGACAGTTTGGAGAGATTAATTGTTTCTGGAAACGTTCCAGGGAGAAGATCAAGAGGACGATCACGAACTAGATGGTCCGACCAAATAAAGAATTCAGCTGGAAACTCATTCTGCGAAGCTCTTAGAGCAGCTGAAGATAGAGACCAATGGAGAAACATTATTAGGAATATTGGAAGAAATCACGATCCTCAGTAATGGGGAAACAACAAGAGAGAGAGAGAGAGAGAGAGTATCTTCTTTTCAAAATTCGCAGAGAAATTATATTGTAGAAAAAGTATATAGGATTTCCATGGTATCATTGAAATACATATATGTTAATAAAAAATTACAAAGCTTTTGTTGTATTTTCATATGGGGGTGGAGCGATAGGCCTCACCCGTCCGCTGGAGGGTTTTATTTATGTCATGACAAGTCAGTTTACATAATTATATATTCGCGCTTTTGGTTTAATTTGCAAGTGTCTTCTCCACAGTCTTATGTCCATAGCCCCATCTTATTCTCCATATTATATCGCTGTTCTGCTTGCTTTTGCCACTTGTTCCCGTACTTCATCTTCAATATTGTTGTCACTCGATAAGTTTATTCCCATATTTTTAGATTTCAGCACGTCTTCTATCAGTTGCTTTTCAATCTTAAGTTAGCACCTTACTGATTCCTTTGATATTACCTACTAAGATTTTCTTTTTATGTAAGAAAATTTTCATGTTAAATTGTTTGGCTTTTATATTAAACTGATGTAGCATCCGTTTTAGATAATCTTCATTCTCTGCTATCAGATCTGAATCATCGGCGTAGCAAATTATCTTTATTTTCTTTCTTTTCCATTTGGTATAATTTTTTGTTTTCACTTGTTTTACATCTTCCGATATTTATATAGCAGGTGGATCGCATTTGATATCCTCATTCCGCCAAAGGCCTTTTATAAGTCTACAAAAAAAGTAGACTGGTTAGCCTATGCGGCTTAGTGTAGTTCTTTAATCGATGATAGCGGCGTACTTTTAATCTCGGTGGTCATTTACACGAATGATTGCCCTGATACTTTCACAAGAATGATTGTAGACGGAGAGCTAGAGCCGAAAAATCATCGTCATAAGTAATATAGAGTTTCTCCTGTGAAATGTGTCCATTGTATATTGACAATTATGACCCCTTTCAGGCTGACACCTCAGTGGATACAGGAAGTAGCAATAAGGGATGAAAGGGGAAAGTTAGTGCAGCCATTAAAAGTTTTCACCTCCTATTTTGTTAAACCTCCATCGATTTGCATGAAAATTGGTGACTAGTTAGAGCATACCTCAGGAAATAAAACTGATTTGGTGCCAACTTGCACTTTTACCCTGGTGGTGAATACCACCCCTTCCCGCGGGTGAAAATAATTTTATTAAAAATAACCCCACAAATCGATAGAGGGACAAATTTTAAGTAAAATTTATTACATCATGTTATTAAAATAAATTAATACTTTTTGAGTTATTAAAGATCAAAGATTTGTCTATTTAAGAGCGTAATGCGTGAAGTTCTGGATGATAAAAAGAACATATTAATTAATTGTATGTTAGTAAAATATTATTTTTAAATTATTTCGATATTTAATTGAATTTTTTCTATCAATATAAACTGAATATGTCCAGAAACTGGGGGTGTCCAATAATGGGTACATTTGACATATTCGAATACACTTTTGCTAAATTTATAATATCGAAATAATATAAATATAATATTTTAGTAACATACAATGAATTAATATGTTCTTTTTATCACCCGTAACTTCATGCATGTGCTCTTAAACAGACAAATCTTTGATCTGTAATAACTCAAAAAGTATTGATTTATTTTAATAACATGGTATAACAAATTTTACATATAATTTGTCCCTCTATTGATTTGTGGGGTTTTTTTAATAAAATAGTTTTCAGCCCCGAGAAGGGGTGGTATCCACCCCCAGGGTAAAAGTGCAAGTTGGCACCAAATCATTTTTATTTCTTGGGGTATGCTCTAACCAGTCACCAATTTTCATGCAAATCGATGGAGGTTTAACAAAATAGGAGGTGAAAACCTTTAAAGACTACACTAACTTTCCCCTTTCATCCCTTATTGCTACTTCCTGTATCCACTGAGGTGTCAGCCTGAAAGGGGTCATAATTATTAATATACAATAGACACATTTCATATGCCAAACTCCATATTACTTATGACGATGATTTTTCGGCTCTAGTTCTTAGACTAATGTCTAAGAGCTCTTCGAAGCGAGAGCTCTTCTAAAATATGTCTTGACTAGACAATGTCTCTTTCAATTTAAGTTCCAATTTATTAAAATGTGCATCGGCATTATGAAGTATGTACATATTGAAAAAAAAATATGTTTGGCATCCAGTACGTGTGGTAAAAGTGTAACAAACTCTCTTTCGTGTCTTTTTTTTAAAGCATCATGTAGGTACCCAATATTTATAGTAGGGGAGGAAAGTATGCTGAATTTGCAGTTACTCGAGCGCTTTGGGGAACTACTGGGTTGTGAAGAATAGGTCCTAAAACCAAAAAAAGTTAAGTACTGGGTGCTAAAACCAAAATAAGTAGAGTTATTCTCTCTCTCTCTCTCTCTCTCTTGTCGTTTCCCCATTACTGAGGATCGTGATTTCTAGTAGAGTTATTGCTACATATACAGGGTGAGTCACCACTAACGGGACGGAAGATTACAGCGAAATGGTAAAAGATTTGAAAAAAAATTTAGATTAATAGTTTGTAAGTTGATAAAAGCTACATTTTAAAATTATTTTGAAATATACAGGGTGTCCCAATAAATTGCATTTAGACTATTGCCGTCCAAACAATCAATCTGTAGAGGCATGGAAAATGTCGAAGGATTTTTAAAAATATCCAAAGAATGCAAGCCATCTCCGCCATATTAAAATAGATAACATATTCCTTTTGCTTTGTGGTAACCAATACAAATCTGTTCTTGCCCTTTATATTAAGCTTATTAATGAATTCCATGTAATTAGTGGGTTATTAAAGTTTTGTACTTTATCCTGAATATTTTACAATTCAGAAACTATTTATAAGTCTACTTATAAATAGTGGTTGATTCGTTTATAGACTCAAGATTAATCACCTTTTATTACATTATTTATTATCAGTAAAAATAGTACAATTTTCCTGTAAAACGCATTTTGTGTTTTAAACAGTGTTATGATAAAGATATGCTTCGGATAACATCCAAACCTACTCATCATAGATTGGCTTTTCTAGTAATCTGCATTAAAATCTACCACATTCGCTTAATCCGTTGACCAAATACTTTTTGTGTTTATTTTAAATATACAGGGTGTCCAGAAATTCTATCGACAAACGAAGGCAAGAGATTCCTCAGATAATTTCAAGATATTTTATCCCAATTCACATAGTCCGAAAATGCTTCCTAAGGGAGCTAGAGCTCTTTGAAAATGGCGTCTTGTAATTAGTTTTTCTTAAATAACTCCAGAACGCTTCTATTGAGAACAACAAAAATTGGTACACATATTTATCCTCCAGAGATACATCGATTCCGTGCATTGCGAATTTCTAGTACCGGTCATAGGCGTCCGTTTTGGATAGGGCAACAGTTATTTTATCGCATAACTTTTTTATCTTTATTTTTTAAGCATTTTTGACTCTGGATTATTAAATTGTGAGGTATTCTACAACTAAAAGGTACTCTTGATTTAAGTCGATAGGATAAACCGTTTTCTAGAAAAATCGATTTGAAAATTTTTCTTTTTTGAATTTCCAAAAAAAAAAATTCAAAAAAAAACTCTTTAGAAATCCGAAAACTTGTACGTTTATTTATATTTCAGAGATGAATCGATTTCATTAATTGCGAATTTCTAGTATGGGTCATATGCGTCCGTTTTCGGTAGGTCAACGGTTATTTTATCGCATAACATTTTTGTCTTTAATTTTTAAGCATTTTTGACCCTAGATTATTAAGTTATGAGGTATTCTAGTACTAAAAGTTACTCATGCTTTAAGTTGGTAAAATACACCGCTTTTTTTTGAAAAATTTTTTATTTTTTTTTTCAAATTCAAAAACGAAAAATTTTCAAATCGTTTTTTCTAGAAATCCGTGTGTCTTACCGACTTAAAGCAAGAGTGCCTTTTAGTACTAGAATACCTTAGAATTTAATAATCCAGTGTCAAAAATGCTTAAAAGCTAAAGACAAAAAAGTTATGTGATAAAATAACCGTTGCTCTACCCAAAACGGACGCCTATGATCGATACTAGAAATTCTCAATGGATGAAATCGATATACCTCTAGAAGATAAATATATGCAGCGATTTTCGTTTTTCTAAATTGAAGCGTTCTGTAGGTATTTAAGAAAAACTAATTACATGACGCCATTTTCAAAGAGCTCTAGCTCCCTTAGGAAGCATTTTCGGACTAGGTGAATTAAGCTAAATTGACTTAAAATTATTTGAAGAATCTCCTGTCTTCGTTTGTCGGTAGAGTTTCTGGACACCCTGTATAGTGTTGATAGTAATATTTCCTTTTCTTTTAATTGTTCTTTTTAAATCTGACAACACAGCAAGTACCTTATATTATTATTTAGAAAACAGTAGTTGCAACCTACCTACACAATTGTTTACCGTAAGAAACCATTACCTAAGTATCATAATCGTCCATCGGCTATACCTATCAGGTGGATTTTATTTTGACTCAACGCTTTAAAATCCTTATCGCATGTTTTCACTTGAATGGGAGTTTTTCAATCGGTGGTGACTAATACTATAATGTATGTTGTATTGTTTGGTCGGCTTAAGATTTTATGGCATTCTTTACTTTTGTTGGTATCGTGTACCTGAAAGGTGTAACATCCGATAAGTGTGAGTTATGGGAAATTCTTATCAAATTTTACACCAATCTGGGACTCTTTTTTAATAACTACAGATTACATCGCTATTTGTAATTTCCTGATAGTTTATGGTAAGGTGGGAAGGTTTCTGTAGTTTTTTCTTATGTAGTTCTTTCTTAAAAAGTAGCCAGTCTCTTGTTAGTCCTGTCTTCAGGGGAGGTACAACGGCCTCCTTTATTCAGATAGACTTACCCAACTTCTTTTATGTATTTTGACCCGTAGAACACGAATTTTTTGGGTAACAGTTAATCCGGATGTCGATAAGATTGTTATAAACAAAGAACTTGAGGAATTACATAACAGCGATTTCTCGCAAATCAAAACATTTTTTTGTATTTTTTGGGTCATTCTAAGCAAAAAATGTTCTGACAAGTTTTTTCGTAGGATGCATAGTTTTCGAGATAATTGGAATTTTTGAACCCGAATAACTTTTGATTAAAAAATAAAATAGCAATTCTACTTACCGCATTTGAAAGTTCAAGTCAAATTATATCGGTTTTGATTATTTGCATTGCTAAAAATTTATTTTTTTATTGTTAAACAAAGCTATAAACACACAGTGCTTGAGTAATGTTTTCAATGATCTCTCATTTAAAATCGAACGAGTAGGTAGATATAGGTACAAGTGCAAGCGGGGCAATTTCTACGTAGCATGCATTAAAACGCCTCTATTGGGAACGGGAAACACTATGTGTTTATAGCTTTGTTTAACAATAAAAAAATAAATTTTTAGCAATGCAAATAATCAAAACCGATATAAATTGCTATTTTACTTTTTAATCAAAAGTTATTCGGGTTCAAAAATTGCAATTTTTCGATTTTTTGAAAGTTCAACCGCGTTTATCTCGAAAACTATACATCCTACGAAAAAACTTGTAAGAACCATTTTTTCTTAGAATGACCCAAAAAATACAAAAAAATGTTTTGTTGTGCGAGAAATCGCTGTTATGTAATTCCTCAAGTTCTTTGTTTATAACAATCTTATCGACATCCGGATCAACTGTTACCCAAAAAATTCGTGTTCTACGGGTCAAAATACATAAAAAAAACTTGGGTAAGTCCATCTGAATAAGGCAGGCCGTTGTACCCCCACTGGTGACAGGACTATGTGACATGCCTGAATCTATTAGTTCATTCTCTCTTTTTTCACATAATCTGTCTATCCTGTCAACTAGCTCTTTTATCAGTTATCGGTAAGTATTCCAGTATATTTTTCATCTAATTGTTATCAGTGATTCTTGAATTGTAGCCAGCCCAGCTCAACTTTAATTTGCTGATTCTTTCTATTCTTCTTCTTCTTTTTGTATAGACATGCTCTGTCTGTTTTTTCAATGTGCCTTTAGTAAGTTGTCGTTCCATCGTTTTCGTGGTCTTCCCACTGACCGTCTTCCTATTGGGGAACCGTCTCTCGCTGTCCTTAGTACTCTATTTGTTGTCATTCTTTCGATGATGTCGCACATTCGGGTGCTTTTACATATTTTAATAATTTTTAAATTTTTCCCTAATAGTGATTCTGATGATTGATCTTTCCCTTTTTCAATTAAAAGAGTTCTAACTTAGTACGTCAGGAGACACAATACACTGAATACACACTGCTCAAGTCTTTACGTTTAATGAGATTGACTGTCTATTGACTATATCTTCTTCTTCTCAGGCTTCTTTCCTCATTTTTGGATATAGGTCCCTACCAACTTCATCTCTATCCTTTACAACACACTTCCAACTTGTTCCGGTTATTTTGTGCCATCTATCCATCTCATCTGTGGTCTTCCTCTTGGTCGTCTACCTTTTTGATCTTCAATGTATTGTGGCATTCCAATGTTGGTCTTTCTGTCTAGCAATGTGTCCTACAAAGCTCCATTTGAGTTCGGCAATTTTTTATGGTATTCTCTACTTTTAATTTTGATCTCACCTAGTCGTTCCCCTTTCTATCTGACACAACATTACCTTTCACATACCACAACATAACCAAGTAATATTGCAATTGCAGATCAATATGATGTCCACGCCATGCTAAGAAAAATAGACGAAGAATATACCAAGTGGGGTTTATCCATTAATCCATCAAAAACAGAGTATGTAGTGGTGGGAGGTGAAGTAAGGTGCTAGGAGGGATAAAAATACTGATATGTAGTTACAAGTGATGGTTAAAATACAAAAGAAATTTAATAGCAATTAGAATTGGACAAGGTAATTCAGCAATTTGTTAACTGAATATAGACCAGGGCGCATCTGTAAAAATATTAGTACATTTGGACGTTGAGAGGTGACTCAATTTTTTTTGCAGAAATTGTTTGAAAATAACTCAATAATATTTGAGTTATCCTCCCTCTTAAAAAGGTCCGGAACATTGTTAAAATAATCAAAATGTCAAAAAATTAAGGAAAAATTCGATTTTTTTCTTCGTTTTTTGATTATAACTTTAAAAGTATTTATTTCCGAGAAAAGTTGTACTGACATAAAAGTTGCGTAATTAAATTTCCTACAATCTAGAACTGGTTAAAAATTTAAAAAATAGTCACCTTGTTGCAAAATAGCAATAATTGCGAAAAAACCATGCAAAAACATGTATTCGCATTTTACGTTTTTCAACCATTTATGCTACATTTAGGACCTTCATATTTCACCCAGAAAAACTTTATGATACAGTAAAATATTACTGTAAATTTCATTAAGATCTGCTCAATATATTTTGCAAAATAAATTTTGCAATCCAGCTTTCGCAAAAAAAAATTAATTTTTTCAAAATGTTACAGGACTGAAAATAAAGCAGACAGCAAGTTGAATTTTTTTTTGCTTATAGAAGTGTACTGTACCTTTCACTTATATAAGCAAAAAAAATTCAACTTGCTATATACTTTATTTTCAGTCCTGTAACATTTTAAAAAAATTATTTTTTTTTTGCGAAAGCTGGATTGCAAAATTTATTTTGCAAAATCTATTAAACCGATCTTAATGAAATTTCCAGTGTTGTTTTACTATATCATAAAGTTTTTCTGGGTAAAATATGAAGTTCCTAAGTGTAGCATAAATGGTTGAAAAACGTAAAATGCAAATACTTGTTTTTGTATGTTTTTTTTTTTGCAATTATTGCTATTTTGCAACAAGGGTGATTATTTTTTAAATTTTTAACCAATTCTATATTGTAGGAAATTTAATTATGCAACTTTTATGTCAGTACAACTTTTCTCACAAATGTATAGTTTTAAAGTTATAATCAAAAACCCATAAAAAAATCGAATTTTTCCTTCATATTTTGACATATTGATTATTTAAACAATGTTCCGGGCCTTTTTGAGTGGGAGGATAACTCAAATATTATTATTTGAGTTATTTTCAAGCAATTTCTGCACAAAAATTTGAGTCACCTCTCAACGTCCATCTCAAAACAGATGCGCCCTGGACTAATAGTATTCTTCGGAATAACCACATCACTAGGAACACAAAAATTAGGATATACAAAATTATCATGGAAAGTATTAGACCTTAATCCCGCGTACCAAAAAAAAAGTTGATTAATATCAATCTGAAAATTTGTTAATAGTTTAACGGTGTCTAGTCGGACAAACTTTGATGTATGGGAACACTGAAACAGGGGAAGTTTTAATTGTGGAACAGGTTAAAAATTTGGAACGTCAGACTACGAAAACGTTCCATGTATTTTGTCGGACAGAACTTCCAATTGATTTGTTACCCTTTCATTAAACTCTCATGCAAAAAGCAGACTGGGCCTTTTAACGAGTGAACATTTTAACCACCTGGGCATTTTAATGAGTGGAACACGAAGAACATGTCAAATGACAGGAATAATGTTGGTTAGTCTGATTTTTGCATGGGAGTTTAATCAAAGGGTAACAAATTAATTATATGTTCTGTCCGACAAAATACATGGGACGTTTTCGTAATCTGACGTTTCAAATTTTTAAACTGTTCCACAATTAAAACTTCCCGTGTTCCAGTGTTCCCGTACATCAAAGTTTTTCCGACTAGACACCGTTAAGCTATTAACAAATTTTCGGCTTGCTATTACTCAACTTTTTTTTGGTACGCGGGATCCAGGTCTATATTGCTATATGGTTCAGAGCTTTGGATAATAAACAAAAAAAGACGCATTCAAAATAAATCCAATGGGAATGAATTGTTGGTGTAGATGTTGATTCGCCAGAAAAGATAGAGTAAGGAATACTAAAGGCATACAGCATACGGGCATAGACATCGATATGCTGAAAACTATAGACTGCAAAAAGCTGAAATGGTATGGACATGTAGAAAAGATGAATGATCAACGATGGCCAACGCGAATGTTACAGTGGATACCCACCAACTGCTCAGTAAGGGGAAGACCAAGAAGATCGTGGAGACAAAAACAAACAGTGCGATGGAAGATAGAGGTCTACAGGCATATGACTTGAAAGATCGCAAGCGTTGGAAGCTAAGATGCGAGAAACAAACGGTTTCGCTTTCTACAATATGCAAAGCATCATCAGGTCTCGGTACAATAAATTTATTATAAATGATGCCGATACAAGGAATGCTTTGCATATTGTAGAAAGCGAAACCCGTCGTCTGGGGTAAAGAAAAGTGATTGCAAGTCTATTAATTTATATCTATTCATTTGCTATGAACTAACATATGCAACCTGTTCAACATATATAACAAATTATTAATAAAAATTCTAAACGTAACGATGTGAGAATACAAGTTTGCAAAGTAACAAAAAATTCAAACCTCATATACAATATTCTATCTTGAAAATAGACTCCTGGACAAAATTAACGCACCACTTCAATTAATCTAAATATTTACAATATGAACACAAAATAAAACTAAGTTACATTGAAATAATAATAAACACCTACAAATAAGTCCAACATGACTTTATCATGACCTTAATTTGCCTTATTGTTTCTTTAAAAATTTGTTTTTGCCGGAAATGCGTAAATAAGCTAGCATAACTCCAAATTGCAAAAAGAAAAAAATCAGTAAAGTAACACAATAAAATGCATCTGGGTCAGCACTAATACCGTGTAGGTCCTCCTCTACTTCTTATGACTGCATTTATGCGTCGAGGCATGCTTGATATCAAATGTTCAACAAAAGCTTGGGGAATACTCTTCCATTCTTCAATAACGGCCTCAATGAGTTGGTTGTGATTGGCAATAAGAGATCTACGACTTCGAATCCTTTTTTTGAGATAGTCCCTTAGATGCTCTATAGGATTCATGTCCGGACTGTTTGGTGGCCACTCTAATAATGGAATGTCAACATCATTTAGGTAGCCAATAACCTGTCGAGCCATATGAGGACGAACGTTGTCTTGCATGAACAAAAAATTAGGTCCAAGAAACGGAGCAAAAGGCATTACATGTTCGACAATAATATTGTCTAAGTATAGTTGAGTCCGCGAATCTTTACCCGTGCGTCATCATTTAAAGCTTACGAAATAAGTAGATGATAAGTCGGAAATTGAAATTTACTAAACGTAACAGCAAGTCACTTACTGTCACTTGCTGTTGCGTTTAGTAAATTTCAATTTCCGACTTATCATCAACTGTAATAATGGGCATTCATAGACCTCATACGTATGGGGATCAACTTCGTACGAGCCTCAAAACAAATTCCCCCTCAAAACATTTTAGAGCCACCACCAAAAGGTACTTTAGGAGAGATATTGCAGCTGGCCAACCTTTCTCCTCGCCTTCGCCAGACACGCTCACGACCATCTGGGGCTTTTAGGCTTATTCTAGTCTCATCGGAGAAAAGAACTCGTTTCCAATCATCGATGGTCCAATTTTAATGCAATCTTGCAAAATTCAATCTCTGAACCCTGTGTTCTCTGGTAAGCAAGGGTTTTTTGGCCGGTTTCCTGTTGCTCAATTCTGCTTCATGTAAACGTCTTGTAACTGTTCGAGACGATATCGCGACATTTCGAACATCTGCTAGTTCATTTTTTAGCAAATTGCTGGTGACTCTCCTATCTCTGAGAGCACGTTGTCTCAAAAAACGATCATCAATTTGATTAGTGCAACGTTTTCGCCCTTGGCCTGGTCTTCGATGGTACGACCCTGTTTCATTATATCGCCTCACCTTG
This sequence comes from Diabrotica virgifera virgifera, assembly GCF_917563875.1. Classification (NCBI taxonomy): domain Eukaryota; kingdom Metazoa; phylum Arthropoda; class Insecta; order Coleoptera; family Chrysomelidae; genus Diabrotica; species Diabrotica virgifera. Next base: position 180,658,073 of record NC_065449.1, on the reverse strand, counting down.
CGACTGATGCTGGAATGATGTCTTCCTAACAAACCTGCAACGTATCGCATTGAATATTCTTCATCTAGGAGGGTCGATGCTCGCACTGCCTCCTCCATTGACAAATTTCTTTGGCGGTTCATTTTTTTATTTGATTTTTATGCAAATGAACTTCCAAACATGCATGTGATGAAAAATATCACAATAAAAAGCTTGTTTCTCACAAGCACTTTGCTGTAATCGGCACTTTTTATGAAAAGTTCAACTCACTTTTAGTCTAAAACGAAGTTTAATACTCATTATTGTTAAAACAAGACTATTATTAGCTTACATAACAACTGTCACTGTCAAACAAGGTCCATAGGCAACTTGTCGTACAGTAAATTATCAATAAATAAAGATTATTGAGAAAAATATGAGTGGTGCTTTAATTTTGTCCAGGAGTTTATATTTCGTTCTACTAACAAATGCGGCAAAAATTAAAATATTTTGAATTTTGATTACAAGTAATTCTGTAGATTTCATTAAGATAAATAAAACTTTATACGACTTTATAGACCTTTACCCAAATTTAACTCATATAACCCAATGTTTACTTTGTTCGACTGTACCAGGGCATTCTGGAAATTGTTTCATTGTTTCTAAAGCCCATTGTTTTCTGTGCAGGAGGGGAGAGGAAAAAGTCTGATTCAAATGTGGGATCGGCTTTATTGTTGCCATAGCAGGAAATCGTCTAATTCTTTCATTGTTCCTGTTAAACTAAAATAATTTTTAATAGTCAATCAGTTCTATGAAAATGAAATTAAACGTAATATAAAATATACAGGGTGTCCCAAAAGTAGCGGAACGGTCGAATAGTTTGCAAAATAAACGTCGTATCGAAAAACTGAAAAATACGTTTTCAATAGTTTTCTAAAATCTATCGAATGAAATCAAATACGACCTCCCCACTCCATCCCTTGGTGGTGGAGTGGGGGATAACTTTAAAATCTTAAATGGAAACTGTAACAAAAAGAAGATGAAAACTACTGTTGGAGTGAAATTAAAAGAAAGAAAGATATACTCCAACAGAAGTAAGGGAAAAAAAAACTATATAACTTGATGTAAGTTATGGGACAAATATATGAGACATAATATGTAGAGATATAGATGTAAAGAAAAGGGTGAAGTGGCTTCTACGTTGAGAAGCCGCAATAGGAAAAATACTACTAAAGTGCAGTAGTACTGAAGAAAGGGGATTAGAAGGGATAGAAGTGGAAGTGGGAAGAGACAGAGGCAAACTGAATAGAGTTGGCTAGCAAGAGATGCAAGAAAACCACTTGACACTCAAGGATGGATACGGCTCATTTGCATGCCTGTCAAAGAACAGTAGCTCTATGTAGATAGTAATGATGAGTAAAAGGTGAAATAAAAAAAATAAGAATAAGGTACTGAAAAGGAATGAAGATGAATAATTTCTAAAGACGAACAAGATAAATAAATCTAACAAATCATGGGCGCCATGAAAATGATCTTCGATAATTTTCCCAGGTATCTTACACTGCTGTCGAATATTACATATATTAAACCTGTAATAATGAACATAAAGGAATAATAAAAATAAATGATATACAAAATAAATAAATATTTATTAAAAATAACTACCAGATTTTTGACAATCTCTGAGTTACACAAAGTGCATATCCTGTGACTCTAATATGACAAAAGTTATACAAAAGTTATATTTGTGCTAACTACAATAACTAATCTGTTACAAAACTTAAAGGTATAAGTACCTCTTACTAACATATAGGGTACAACTCACATGAGTCCTCTTTACCAAATGGTTATAGTACGCTTGCTACGTACAACTAAATGAAACCGACAAAGATGAAAATAATACAAATAAATAGGCCCAAGCCTCACTAAGGGAAAATACAATAATGAAGTAAGTAAGTTAAGTATACAATGAATGAAATAGAAATGAAGTTGAGATAAATACCGACGATGACCTAAATTATCCGAACAAATGGAATAAAGCGAATAACAATAAAATATTTGGGAAACAAGCAAGTAATATTACAAAATAAATTTACCTGAATTACATAAACCAATATCAAAGCAATAATAAAGTATTAAAAACCTAATTTTCTCTAGGCTTATTCCTGTGCACAAGAAGTTACCGTAGATACAAAGTTTGGGAACCAAATACAATAATATACAAATATGTCATATTAAAAAAAACCCAGAGGTAAACTAAATCTGGAAAAAAAAATTAATTAACATAGTGCATTAAACCGAGAGTCTGAAATGTAAAAAAAAAACCAATAGTTACTAAAACACACTAATTGTTCCCAAACGAATCCCAATGATTCCTAAAAAGGTTGCGGTTGCATCCTAGAAAATGATGCACCAGGATGGTGCGACTCCAGGACTCCTGTAGGCCCAGGTGCCAAGACGAAAACTGAGCTGGAACGCTCCCATAGCTTGCTCCCAATTAGACATACTCCCATGATGACTTGGCTGTGGCTGTCTCAGGGCTTCTCAAGATGTTATAAGGGCTATGACTTAGTATATTTCTTCCAAATGGCTAAAAACATATCCTTCGTTTTATTTCTCATAGGCTACGGCTCCACGGGCGGGAAATTGACGCTAGCAGTAGCAGTAAAATGAACTTAAGGTTCCGCGGAACGGAATGGGAATAGCCGAACTGAACCGACTACGCACAAGTCCTGTAGTCGGTACAGTTCGGCTATCCCTATTCCGTTCCGCGGAACCTTAAATTCATTTTACTGCTACTGCTAGCGTCAATTTCCCGCCCGTGGAGCCGTAGCCATATAAACCGGTAAGCAAAAGTAAAGAGAAGAAGAAATAATTGAGGAAACTTTTTAGCAGAAATAATACAGAAAAACGACCATTAAAAATGGAATAAACACTAATCTCAGGTAACCTTGAACTATTTTGAGTGTGAAGACATGAAGAAATAATGACCTTGACTGTGAAATTTGAATATGATTTATCTGAGGGAATATGATGTTTGTAAAAATATATTGAATGTATAAAAATATTGGATGTTCAATAAATTTAAAACCTACAGAAAAATGATAAGTATTTCCAATATTAATTGAGAATTGCATGTTTGGTTATGTCTAACCAAAAAATATATTAATATATATATATATATATATATATATATATAATTTTCCTTGAATGATTATTCGATAAACATGTAATAATCTACATAAAATCCAAGCAATGGGTTGACTAAGAAATTTAACAATGAACCTAATATATCAAATAATAAAAACAAGGCTATATATAAAAAATTATTATAAAAAAATAAATATTTTACCGAGTGATTCTGATTCCATTTGTGTTTTCCACTTATCTCCTTTCTCCAAAGCAACAATTGGTAATGATGACTTTTCACTTTAAAATTTAACAGGAGACGTTAAATATAAATAATTTAGTAGAAAATATCAACCCGCCATTTCTTCCAGACAGCCAGCAACCAAGTGACGAACGAGAGACGTTTCTCCGCCAAGGTGAACCAAATTCTCTCAGAACACGAAATAATTCTCGATCGGTGGAGTACGTTCCATCACCGAGGTATGACGTCACCTCAGTAGTCCTATACGAGAAATTAGAGAATTTAAATGAGAGACCGAGGGAAAATAATTATAATAATAATTAAAGAGCTAATTTCGTAACGTGACCGTTACAAAACCTACAGTTTTTATTGCAGATTTGGATTCCTTACGTAAAAGTAAGTAACTTTTATTCGAGATATTTTTCCGCCATGTTCGGGACACTCAAAGATCCAGGTAGCTGACTACTTTTTTAGTTATTGTAGACCTATAGGAAGAAAACCTACCTGTTTCCTGCCTAAAGTTCGCGTCCGTTTTTTAATTATTATTAACAATTTAGTGCAAAAATCGCGATTTTTTCGATTTTTTGCACCCCATTGAAAAGCTAAATAGTTGACATACTACAAAATTAAATTTTTTAGAACATTGAAAAACCTTCAAAATGCCGATTTTTGAAAGTTAAAAAGTTAATTTGTTGTTACGCAAACTGCAAAATAAGTGAAAATCGTAATTTGTTAATAACTTTTACTAAAACTACTTTAGAACTTTAGTGTTTCACCCAAAGTTGGGTATTGGGGTACTTAACAAACCCCTTAAAATTTGAGACCGATCCATTAATTAATTTAAAAGTTATTCTATTTGTTTATCCCAGAGACTTTTATTTTGCAATAACATAAGACAGAAAATAATGAAGATATGGCAATTCTGCGTATGTTGGTTATGTTTTTCAAAACCGACGATTGACTTCCTTGACCTCGATCTTGTAGAGAATAGCCAGGTTTTAGTTGAAAAAATCTGGTGGTTTTGCGGCACTATTTCAATTAGATTAATTATTTATTAAATTTATCAGCTGATATTTGAAGGATTAAACAAATTCAATACTTTTCTGCGTGTAAGAAGTGATTTAAAAATAGTACGTGTAATGTTTAAAAATATCATGTTCAGCAACCTTGTCGAGGCAGCGAAAAGTTCTGACCTAAGGCACGTCTGATAATGAACTACCTATCTAAATAAAAATGAGGTGATGTAAACATAAAAAATGATTATAAGATTGTACTTGAAGTTAATATATTCATTGCCTGATAATTAATTCTACGGGAAGGGCTAAGTACGATATCTCCTGTATAGTATAACTGGAAAATATGTAGGGATTCAATAAACCAAAGTAAGTCAGTTTATTTCCTAATAATTTCCTGATTTCCTGATTATTTCCTAATTATTCAATCGCATTTATAATACAGGTAAAATACCCCAAGACTGGCTAGAGTCAATATTCATCCCACTACCGAAAAAGCCGAACCCACAACAACACTGCAATGATTCCGTCTGATAAGCCTTATGAGTCATGCAGTAAAAGTCCTATTACAAGTCGTACATAATCGTATCTATAGAAAGTGCGAAACAATCATCGGAGACGATCAGTTTGGATTCAGTGCCGGCATGGGAACGAGAGAAGCCCTCTTCAATTTACTAGTTCTCGCCCAAAAACGCTACGACCAACAGAAAGATATATTTATATGCTTTATAGACTTCGAAAAAGCATTTGATAGAGTAAGACACGACCTACTATTAGAACGTTTGCAAGAAGTCGGTTTAGATGGAAAAGACATCAGTTTACTAAAGAACTTGTACTGGAACCAAAACGTCAGAGTTAGGATCGAAGGTTCCACATCTGCAGAAGTAGAAATTAGAAAGGGAGTTAGACAGGGATGTGTTCTGTCGTCCTTGCTGTTTAATCTTTACTCCGAGTTTCTATTTAAAGAGGCACTGGAGGACTACAAGGATGGAGTCAAGGTGAATAGCGTAAATAGCAACAGCATAAGATACGCCGATGATACGGTGTTGATTGCGGATTCCGACTTGGGTCTAAAACGACTTATCGATAAGACAAACTCCACCTGTGAGCAATTTGGTATGAAAATAAACATTAAAAAAACCAAAGTGATGTCAATCCGAAAAAAACAAAACGTACTTCAACCTTGCACAATAAATGGGCACAGTTTAGAACAAATCAATAGATTTAAGTACTTGGAATGTTGGATCGATAGCAGCCTAACCTGATCTAGAAATAAGATCGAGACTAGAACAGACCAGAAAATCTTTCGAAAAAATAAAAAACTGCTTTGTGATTCTCGAATAAAACTCGAAATTCGACTACGTTTATCCAAATGCTACGTCTGGTCGACTCTTCTCTATGCAGTTGAGACATGGACCCTTAAGACATCAATCGTAAATAAGTTGGAGGCCTTTGAAATATGGATCTACCGGAGAATTCTCAAAATTTCGTAGACATCGCATACCTCAAACGAAGAAGTGCTGCATAGAATAGGCAAGGCAAGAGAACTTTTCAACGCAGTGAAAATTAGAAAAACATCATACCTAGGCGACATTCTTCTTCTTTTGCCCTTTAATTCGTCCAATTCTGAACATAGGTTTCCCCCAGTTTCCTCCATTCGCTTCTGTTTAGTGCTTTCTGTTTCCAGTGCGTTCCTCCTATCTTTTTAATGTCGTCTCCCCATCTCATCTGGGGTCGTCCTCTTGCTCTCTTTCCTGTCCATGGTCTCCATTGTTGTATCGTGCTATTCCACCTATTGTCCGTTTGTCTAGCGTTATGACCTGCGAAGCTCCATTTTAGCCTGGTTATATGTTGACCTGCGTCTTTGACTTTTGTTCTATTTCTGACCCAGTTGTTTTGCTTTTTGTCTGTCAATTTTACTCCTAACATTGCTCTCTCCATGGCTCTTTGTGTCTTTATTATTTTATCCATGTTTGCCTTGGTCAAGGTCCATGTTTGGCATGCGTATGTGAGAATTGGGAGTATGCACTGGTCAAACACTCTTGTTTTTAAGTATTGTTGTATTTTTTTATTCTTTAGGACCCATTTTAATTTTCCCAGGCTAATCTGACCCTTCTTTTTACCTCCGCTGTTTGGTTTTCCTTATTTATTTTTATAATCTGTCCCAAATATATATAATCATTAACCGCTTCTATTGTGGTGTCGTTTAGTATTACGTTTCTATTGTCTTGTGTGTTTGTCATTGTTTTTGTTTTGGCAAAATTCATTTTTAGACCTATTTGTTCGGATTCATTTGCTAGTTCGGTTAGCATGGTTTGTAGTTCTTCAAAACTTGATGCTATGACTACTACATCGTCTGCATATCTTAGGTGGTTTAGTTTCTTTCCATTTATGTTTATTCCCATGTTTGTCCATTCCATTGTTTTGAAAACATCTTCCAGTGCTAATGTAAATAGTTTAGGAGAAATAACATCTCCCTGTCGCACTCCTCTGTTAATTGGTATGGGTTTTGTGGTTTCTTCCAATTGTACTGTCATTGTTGCTTTCTTATATATATTATGTATTAGCATTCTGTATCTGGAATCTATTCGACAGTTGTTTATAGCTTTTTCTATTGCCCACATTTCCACGCTGTCAAATGCTTTTTCGTAGTCAACGAACGCTAAGTGCAGATCTATATGGTATTCGTTAGCTTTTTCTATTAGTGTCCTAATTGTTAGAAGATGGTCAGTGGTGCTATATCCCTTTCGGAATCCTGCCTGCTCTACGGGTTGATACGAGTCCAATTTGTGTGTTAGTCTGTTGTTGATAATCGTCATGAATAGTTTATACGTTTGCGACAGCAGTGAGATGGGTCTGTAATTTTTTATGTCCTTTCTGTCGCCTTTCTTAAATAGCAGGATTGTAAGACTTTCGTTCCATTCGTCGGGTATTTCTCCTTTATGTAGACACTGATTAAACAGATTTCTTAATGTTTGTAAGATTTCTTCTTTACCTTCTTTCAACATTTCAGCAAGGATTCCATCTGGTCCTGGTGCTTTGTTGTTCTTTAATTGTGATAGTGCTGCTTCTATTTCATAATTTTCTATTTTTGGTAGTGTTTCTGAGTTTACATTCGTGATTGTTTTCTTGATATATTCCTGAGTGTTGAAGTTTGCGTCTTTCTTTGAGGTGTATAGTTCTTTATAAAACCTTTCTACTTCTTCTGATATCTTATCTTTTCTCCTCTCTTCCCGTCCTGTTTCATCCTTTATTGAAATGAGTAGTGGTTTCCCTAAATTTGGTCGTAAGCATTTTAGGCCCTTATTTCTCTCAATTACTTTCTCGATTTCATTTTCAGTGTGTTTTCTTAGATCCTCTCTGGTTTTTCTTCTAATAAGTTTGTTTAGTTCTACGTATTCTACTGTGTTTCTTTTGTTTTCGCTTATTAGTTTTCGTCTACTTTCCATTAATTTAACTGTCCCGCTACTTAATCTATTTTCTTTTGTTGTTAGTTTTTTGGCAGTTTTCATTCCCGCTTCCAAGAGTTTTTCTTTCATTTTTTCATTGATCTTATTAATTTCTGACTCTTCCTTTGCTACTTGTTGATTATAGTTTTCCCTTAAAGTCTGTCTATATTCTTCTGCGTTTTGTCTTATTCTGCTATGGTCAATAGCCGTTGGTTTTCTTCTAGATTTCTGCGTCGCTAGTTTGCTTATTTCTATTTTGGCTCATAGTATGCGGTGGTCGCTGCCAGTTGAGAATTTATTAAGTGCAGTTACGTCTTCGAAGATTTGTTTATTTTGGCAGAGAAAGTAGTCTATTTCATTTTTTGTCACCCCATTTGGGGAGACCCATGTCCATTTTCGGTTTGGCTTCTTATTAAAGTATGTATTTATTGCATGAAGGTTTTGTTGTTCCAAATATTCTAGTAGTCTTTCGCCCCTAATATTCCTTGATCCAAGTCCGTAGTTTCCTATTTTGTTTTCTGAGTCTTCCATTTTCTTTCCGATTTTTGCGTTAAAATCTCCCATAACGATTGTTGTTTTTATATTTTTGTTTTCCATTGCTGTGGTGATGTCATCATAAAAGTTATCAATTTCTTCCTCATCATGTGTTGTTGGAGCATAATATACTTGTATTAGTTTCATTCTTGTCTTCCTGTTAATTTCTAGTATGATATATCCTACTCTATCTGATATGCTCTTATACTCGATTACGTTTTGTTTAATTTTCTCTTTGATCAGAAATCCTATTCCTCCATATGTTTTGTCCTCCTTTCCTTTGTAATAGAGGCGATTTCCTGATTCTAGGTCTATACACATTTCTCCTCTTCTTTTCACCTCTGACAATCCTACAATGTCCCATTTGATTAGGCGACATACTAAGAAATAATAAGTACCAATATGCTCAACTTATAGTGAAAGGAAAGATCGAGGGAAGGAGAGGACTAGGAAGAAAAAGACTATCGTGGCTCAGAAACATCCAAAAATGGACAGGGCTAAATTTTGAACAGCTAATAAGAACAGCTGAAGACAGAGAAGAGTTTGCAATTGTAGTAGCCAACCTCCATTGAGGAGAAGCACTTTAAGAAGAAGAATTATTCCTGCGTCCTCCTGTATAGTATAAGAAAAACTGGAAAATATGTAGTGATTCAATAAACCAACTTAAGTCATTTATTTATTGATAATAATTATTCCTGCGTCCTGAAGTTAAATAAGATTCAGCCATGGGATACCATTAGAATACATAAGTAAGGGACCGTTCAAGTATTACGTAACGCAGGTGGGGGGGGGGCTCAAAAATCTTAAAAAATCGCGTTACGTAATACTTGAATGCTCCCTTATTTAATATCTGACGAAGGTCTTATCATAGATTCAACTAAACTAAAGCTTTTCATTTTCTAATTAACTTCTCTAAACTCAAACTTTATAGGAAATTCTACTTTTAAGGCCTTTCGTTTACATATTTAGTTTTCGTCCATACGAAAAAGGGTGAACGCCCAAAATCCCTTGTTTTTGCAAGCCGTCCGATCCGCCCTATATACTTTATGAATCCTTTAACCTGCTAAACAAACAAGAAAGTAAAGAGGAAAAGACTCCCCGCAAACTTAGCTACGACCCATAAAAACCCGATTACAACTATAATCCTTTTAAATCTCTCGGTCGTCGACCGACGATGATGAAAAAAATTTCTATTGTCCCAATCCTCTTGAAGCTGTCAACAACACGAACGCGACACGCACCATCAACATTTCCAATAAACAACCAAACAACGTATTTTAGTGATCGTTTGAAAAATATTGGAAATCATAAAATAGAATATGACGAGATAAATGCTAAACTTTAGCAATTAAAATTCATTTAATAATAATAGACAAAAGAAAAAATCTAGAGTGTGTAATTTTTATTTACTTGTACTGGAACGGAAAACATTAATTTTTGATTATTTCATTCATAGGAGATTCTGACCAATAGAAAGCTACAGAAATAAAAATTAAACTGATAATTTTTGATAATATCCCGTCGTCAAGTATATTACGTCAGATGCCCTTCGTTGCTACGAAAAAAATACATTCAGTAACATTAATGACAATTCATGTTTTAAAAATTATAAAACTGATGACTTTCGACCGTCAAATATTTATAACAATAATTGTGTGTTTAATTGTACTAATTTGTACTTACATAAATAAATTACAATAAAATTTTGGTTTTAAACAGTTTTATTCATGAAATAATCGCAACAAATTGCACTCGATCTCTAAAATTATTATCGAATTTTTGCCCTCGTGACACTTTGACATAAATTAAAACTGTCAAAGTGTCACTCGGGAAAAATTAGATAATTTTAGAGCACTTGTGCAATTACTACTGATAATATTTTACGATTATTGCTATTTTTAATGCTCGAAAACGGTGTAAATAGCCCCTATTTGAAAGAACGATGTTAAAACACTAAAACGGGAAGACAATAAAGCATACAAGCAGACATCAAAATACTTTTAGGCATCTACTTAGCTGATGACGAAGTTTGGGTGACATCTCTACATCTCTAAAGAACTACACAGAACGTGAGCCTAAAACAAGCAAAAGTAATCTCAAATTTGGTACTCAGTGCTGACTGACACAACACAGTAGTTAAAATATGTCGTAAAACATATCTCGGCTTTAGAAGAATATTTGGACCTCAACAGAATCTTTGGACCTTATCATGAATCCTTACCCGAATAGTAACCAATACCGAATGAGAACAAGTGCCGACGTCAAACAGATGTATAACGTATGTCCTAAAAGTTTTGGCACAAAATATTTATCGAATTTTTTTGTTAATGAAGAAATTTACTTAAACACTAACTACAGTTTATTCGCATAAGCTATGCAATATACAGTGAGCACGTAAAGGTTGGAATAAATTCATTTTTACATGAATGGGCAATTTTGGAAATAAATCCTGAAACAGGTCACTTTTTATTTTTAATTTACGATTTTTTGCCATATATAGTGTCTGGTGACTAGTGACGTCATCCATCTGGGCGTGATGACCTCATCGATTACTTTTTAAATGAGAATAGGGGTCGTGTGATAGCTCAGTTGAAAGGTAATTCAATTATCTATTCAGTAATATAAACACTAACATAACTATTTATACAGGGTGTCCAAAAAATGTTTTTTAATTAAATTTACTTACTTACTTACTTAGTCCTAAGCCTTTCTACCTTTAGGTGTAAGGCTGGTGGAGTTGAGTTTGGCATTGTAGTCTCCATGCTTTCCGATCTTGCGCTAGGTTTCTTGCACTTTCCAATGTCAATCCCTTCTTCTCGACTTCTTTCCTGATTTCATCTACCCACATAACTCTTGGTCTCCCTCTTTTGTTTTTCCCCTGCACTCTCGTTTCGAACACTCGTTTTGTTAGCCTCTCGTTCGACATTCTACACACGTGCCCGAACCATCTAAGTTGTCCTTCTACTATTTTTTCATTGATTGGTTCTAGTTTTAGGTTTTGTCTAATTGTTTCGTTTCGTATTTTGTCTGTCCTTTTTCTGTTTGCTATTTTCCTCAGGAACCTCATTTCCATAGCATTGACTCTGGATTTTTGTCTCCCCGTCAATGTCCATGTCTCGCTGCTATACATGATTGTTGGTCTAACTACTGATTTAACGACTGCCGTTTTTACTTTTTCCGGTATCCCTTTTTTCCCAAAAAATGTTGTTTTCATAGTGTTAAATAAGCTTCCTGTTCGTCCCATTCTCTCGTTTATTTCCATGTCTTGTTTACCATTTGATTCGATTATTACTCCTAGGTATTTAAAATATTCCACTTGCTCTAGTTGTTTCCCGTCTAATTCTATTGCGTGTGTCTTCCTCGTATTTGAAATTATCATTGTTTTTGTTTTCTCTGTATTAATTTTCATATTTATGTTTGATAGTTCTTCTTCTAGGATTTCAAGATTGTTCTGTAAGTCTTCTCTGTTTTCTGCTATCAATACCATGTCGTCTGCAAATAGTAGCTCCGATAGTTGAGTCTGTTTCATTTGCCAGTATCCTAATGTTAGTTTTCTCATTCTTCTCTTGGCTTTCTTTATCGCTTCATCCAGTACCACTGAGAATAGCAGTGGACTCAGCACGCATCCCTGTTTGACGCCTTGACTTGTAGAAAATTCTCTGGATTCCTCGTTATTGGTTCTTACTGTATTTGTATTATTTTTGTACATATCCTTTATTACTTCTATTATGTGTCTGTCGACTCCCCTTTCTGTTAGTGTCTTCCCTGTTAGTGTCTTCCAAACGTCCTTTCTTCGGATTCTGTCAAACGCCTTTTCCAGGTCAATGAAGCACATATGTATCTCTCTATTTTTCTTGATTACCTTCTCACTTACTTGTCTTAATGTGAATATTAGGTCTTGCGTGCTTCTGTCCTTCCTGAATCCACACTGTGTGTCTTCCATAGTTGTTTCTATTTGTGTTTTTATTCTTGTCTCTAGTATTCTTGCTAATACCTTCCCAGGGATACTTGATATGGTGATACCTCGGTAATTATTACAGTTTCTCTTGTCTCCCTTTTTGTGTATTGGTAATATAATGTCTTTCTTCCAGTCCTTTGGTAAATCTGCTCTATTTATGATATCATTCATTAGTTCTTTCATGCTATCCATTCCCTCTGTCCCCATGAATTTTATCATTTCCGGGGTGATATGATCCTTGCCTGGAGCTTTGCCCAGTTTTACTCTTTCTATTGCTTTCTCTAATTCCTCTCTTGTTATGGATTCCACTTGTTGTTCTTCATTCCTTTCTTGTATCTCCCCTATGTTGTCATTGTCTACATGAGTTAGCTCTTTGAAATGTTCTCTCCATCTTTCCATTATTTGTTTTTCTTCTGTTAGTACGTTTCCATTCTTGTCTTTTATATTCGGCATCGTGTGCTCTTTCTTTTGTCTGAGTTGTTTTAATGCGCCGTAGAAGAGTTTTTGGTTTTCCCTATAATTTTTTGTCATTTTTTGTCCAAATATCTCCCATGACCTTTCCTTTCCTGCTTTCACCGCTATTTTAACCTCTTTCCTTTTTTCTTTATATGCTTCGTAATCTTCCGGGTGTTTTGTGCTTAGGTATCTTTTCCATTTGTCTTTTTTGTTCTTTATTTTCTCTCGTATTTCTTCCGTCCACCATTCTGTTCTCCTCATGTTAGTGTTTGCTATTTTTGCTTTCCCGCAAGTTTCCTCAGCTGCTTTGATTATGCTGGTTTTTAGATATTCCCATTTTTTTTCTATATTTGTATTTTTTGCCCTACCTTTCAAAGTATTATCTAATTTTTCTTGGAATTTCTTCTTATATATTTCCTCTTTTAATTTGTAACTTTTTATTTTTTCATTTACTACCTTTCTTCTCTTTTCTTCTTTTTCCTCTGTTGTTCTCATTCTCATTATTACTAGATGGTGGTCACTGCCAATCTCCGAGCCTCTTTTCACTTTCGTATCCTGTACTCTTTTCCATTTGTTGCTGCTTACCAAAAAGTAATCTATGATTGATTTTTCGTTTCTGCTGTCTTGTACTCTCGTGTATTTGTGTACTTCTTTATGTTTAAATTTTGTATTTGTTATAACTAGTTTATTCTCCATACATATTTCTATTATTCTTTCACCATTTCTGTTTAGCATTTCTTCTCCTTCTTTTCCCATGCACTCCTCTATTCCGCTGTTGTTGTTTCCGACTCTACCGTTTAGATCTCCCATTACAATTATGTTTTCTTCCCCATTATCAATTTGCATTTGGAGCTCCTCGAAAAATTTATCTTTCTCTTCCTTTCTTGCATCTTCATTTACTCCGTAGGCTGTTATTATTGTCCATATTTCTTCGTCCATCAGTTTAATTTTCACCGATAATATTCTCTGGTTAACATATGTTTCTTCTATAACGTGTTGTAGTCTATTCGGTGCAATTATTATCCCGACTCCTTCTTTTGCTCTCTCTTTTGTATCCGCTCCTACCCAAAGTAACCAATATCCTTTGTGTATTTTCTTAAGACCTTTTCCTTTCATCTTCGTTTCTGTTATTCCTAGTATTTCTATTTTTTGTCTTATCATATCTTCTACCAGTTCTTCCTCTTTTCCATTGATGCTTCTCACATTCCATGTTCCCATTTTTATCTCTCCTTTTTTCTGCAATCTAGCTTTCCCCTTTTTCCTATTTTCATCCTTGTTTACCTTTGCATCATCTTTTTCCCTATCGCTTTTCCCATTCATTGCCTTGGTTGTCATTGTTGTGGGTCCGGTCTCATTATTTTCTTTTAGTTTTTTGAAGTCCCTTCCCCGATATTTCTGTGAGTTAGTATAAGTTTCCCTTTATTATGGTCCCATTTCCACTCCTTTCCATTAATCTCCAGTTTCATATATCCTATCTTCGTAGTATTACCTTTGTCTTTTTCTTCTTTTGCCATTTTCCTAATTTTTGCTTGTATTTCCCTTTCCTTTCTTGTTAAATCTGATTCTATATACACCTTTTGTCCCTGTAGATTTTTCAGTTTTCCTTTGTTTTTTAGTACACTCATCTTATCCGTTAGGTTTTCCATTTCTGCTACAAAGATTTGGTCGCCGATCTTCACCGCTCCTCTCAGTCTGACCTCTAATTTCAGATTTCTTCCTATGAAGTGTTCTACTGACTCCTTTACAGGCTTTCCGTCGGTAGCATCTAGTGTTAGGCCTTTTAATACTATATTATTTCTCCGTCTATCTTTTTCTAATTGTTCTATTCTATTGTTTGCCATTTTTAAACCTTCTTCCAATTTTTCGTTTTTTTCTTTCAGCTCCTTAATATATTCCATCGTTTCTTTTTGGTCTTTCCGTATGGTTCTTATTTCTGCCATCATTTCATCATTTTTCCACATAACTTCCCGCATCATTTTTATCATCTCTTCATTTGTGTCGTTGCTTTTATTCGGTGTTCGTCTCGTCAGGTTACTCTTTTCAAAATATAATTTATCTTCTTTATATTTTTTCTTCTTAGATTCTTCGTCGCCACTATCAGATAGTTCTTCATTCTTTCTATAGGTTTCCTTTCGGATTGTTCCTGTTCCGCCACTGGCCATTTTAAATTAAATGTTAACCTCAGCACTAATATAAATATTATTATTATACACTTAGAAGTTTATTTTTATTTCGCACAAGAACGCTTTTTAAGTTTAACGATTATCGATAACGATAGGTCTTTTAAAAAACCGGTGTTTTTATTGTGATAGGTTTCGAATTCGAAATTACCTTATCGCCAATACACCTGCCACACGACCTCTCGCCTCGCTTGCCAAACTCGAACCGAAGTTTGGGTGACATCTCTACATCTCTAAAGAACTACACAGAACGTGAGCCTAAAACAAGCAAAAGTAATCTCAAATTTGGTACTCAGTGCTGACTGACACAACACAGTAGTTAAAATATGTCGTAAAACATATCTCGGCTTATTATATATTAGAAGAATATTTGGACCTCAACAGAATCTTTGGACCTTATCATGAATCCTTACCCGAATAGTAACCAATACCGAATGAGAACAAGTGCCGACGTCAAACAGATGTATAACGTATGTCCTAAAAGTTTTGGCACAAAATATTTATCGAATTTTTTTGTTAATGAAGAAATTTACTTAAACACTAACTACAGTTTATTCGCATAAGCTATGCAATATACAGTGAGCACGTAAAGGTTGGAATAAATTCATTTTTACATGAATGGGCAATTTTGGAAATAAATCCTGAAACAGGTCACTTTTTATTTTTAATTTACGATTTTTTGCCATATATAGTGTCTGGTGACTAGTGACGTCATCCATCTGGGCGTGATGACCTCATCGATTACTTTTTAAATGAGAATAGGGGTCGTGTGATAGCTCAGTTGAAAGGTAATTCAATTATCTATTCAGTAATATAAACACTAACATAACTATTTATACAGGGTGTCCAAAAAATGTTTTTTAATTAAATTTATTGACATAAAAAGAAGAATGTGTGCAATTTATTTAATTCAAAATAAATTTTACTGCTATCAGAAAAGAGAAAAAAATGTTTATTTGACAAATAAATATTGTTTTTTGCTTAAATTCAATATTAAAGCAGCCCCACCCACCTGCCTCTTGACAGATTGAACATTTAATTTAAGCGAACAGCAATGATGATTATTTTTTAAATAAACATTTCTTCTGTTTTCTGAGAGCAGTAAAATGTATTTTGAATTAAATAAATTACATACATTCTTCTTTTTATGTAAATTAATTTAATTAAATTTTTTTTGGACACCCTGTAAAAATAATTATGTTAATGTTTATATTACTGAATAGAGAATTGAATCGCCTTTCAAATGAGCTATCACACGACCCCTATTCTCATTTTAAAAATCATCACGCCCAGACGGATGACGTCACTAGTATGATATATATGCCAAAAAGTCGTAATTTAAAAATAAAAATTTACCTGTTTCGGGATTTTTTTCCAAAATGCTCCATTTTCGAGAAAATGAATTTATTCCAACCTTTAGGTGCTCACTGTATGTAAAGATAAGTTGACAGTGATGTGGTCATCAGGCACTTAGAGTTTCGTAGCACTATTTCGTTCAGTTTTTTAATATTTTTGAATAACAGTTACTTGTATAATCGTCAAAATTATTCCTTAATTTAATTATTAGGATTATTTTTTCACTATCTATGTATTCAGTGATTACAATAATTTATAAACTATACAATAAAAATTAATAATCGAGAAAAGAAACAAAGGGATAAAGTGATTTAATAATATACTGTTACTATGGAAGGATAGATAAATTTTGAACACCTTTAACAACTAAAATCGTTGTTTACATGCACTGCATGTCTTACTGAAATTTAGTATAGTTATCATAAATTACAACTGAATGCTTAACTAAACTATACTATCAAATTATGTGGAGTGGCCCATTCTTCTCCACTGGACGCAAATTTCTTCGAATGTCTTTCATTTTTTCCTGGGCGGAATTCAGATCAATTTCTTTTAGTTGTTCGTAAATTCGCCGTCTTAATAAATTGTTCCTCATCTTGGGCCTCCCAGTCTTCATGATAAACTTTCGTAGACAGTAAAGCCAAAAAATCATCTATTGGGCGAGCCTGCGGTAAGCTTGGATGATTATCGTTTTTTGGAACAAAAAACGTTTTTTTTTTGGTGTTGTAGAAGTCAGTTTTTGGTATCTCTTGCTTGAGTAATAGTAGATCTGAAAGAGTTGCGCTTATGAGTATTTGGGGCACTTACGTCCTTTCGATATTTAATACCATTCCTTCTCAATTTCAACAACATCGTATTCTTAGAAGATCTGTATTGATGAGCCAATCTTCTAGTTTCTATTCCAAGCTGGTGTTTTGCTCTTCTCACCAATCTTTTGAGTTGTGTGCAGTAAATGCATGTGGCCATCCACATTTCGGTAGATTCAGCCATGGTATTCCGTGCTCGTATTCCGTTGTTGTTCTATAAACGGTGCTACGTGAATTGTTTTCATTCTGAAATATTCGACAGATTTCAGCTTTGAGTAACCGCCCAACCAACTTATATGATACTTTTTCTTATTTTTTCTAATTAATACTACATCTTAAGGGGATGGGTACGTATTTTCGGTTGCAATGGTATTTAAATGGTGATTCATTTTTTTCGAATCCTGAGAAAACTGATAAGTATTTTTGAAAAATTTAAACGCAGAATGAAAGATTACGTTCTTTCCGAGGGCCGAAAGTCCCTGAAAACTTCTATAACGTTAATTTTAATAAGTTACAGGGGTGAAAACTAAGAGAAAATGTAGTGTGATTTTTAATTTCAAATATCTTATTCACAAGAAACTTTTTATATAATCAAGGGACTTTCGGCGCTCGACACTAATTTAGTCTTCCATTCTGCGTTTAAATTTAAAAAAAATATTTATTAGTTTTTTCAGGATACGAAAAAAATGGACACCATGTCCGTGGTGATATTTTCCAAATCGAACATTCGCCATCTTTGTCACACAACGCACTGAATCAAATAGAATATGATGACAAGACAGTAACAGTTTTAAATATTTGACATGGCATCGGGAATATTTTGAGTTGTTGATTACATAATATTGATAGTGTATTTGATAAATAATTGATTTAAGGCGTGAACTTAATAAAAAGGTATTTACTGTTTGTTATTTATGGAAGATCCAAGCAGAGAATACATCAGGATATTCTGCGATCCAAGTATTTTGTTGTTAAATATGCTCAAAATTGTAAGCGTTCCATAGTAACAATATATTATTAAAAAATCACTTTTCCTCTTTTCTCGATTAAGTATTAGTTTTTGTTGTACATATAAATTACTACAATCACTGAATACATAGTTAGTGAAAAAATTGTCGCATTTATTAACTGAATTAATAATTTTTAATTATACAACTAACAGTTATCCAAGAACATTCAAAAGCCATCTCTTTAAAGTGAATGATGACATTGTCAAGTAGAATGACATTCTAGTAATGTTTACATATTCATACCAGTGTGAATTTTACTACACGTAATTTGCCGTGTAAAGACAGAAAAAGTAGGGATAAGATGGCCTAGTAGAGATACAAAAACCACGTTTAGTCTGTCATAGACATGTTAGATTGACAGACTAAACGTGGTTCAATGCAGTACTAATAACACAAAAAAATATGTTAACGTAGAGCAGTAGAGCATCATGTTGCTGGAGGTAATCCATTGGCATCCACTTTAAGCCAAACTATTTTATAATTTTTGCTATGTAGTTAGAGCATTTAACCTAACCAGTGTTTGGCATTGTGACTATTTTGCAAGGACAGGGAGTTCACTGATGATGGACTGATAATAAAGTCCGAAAACGTTTTGAACGTAATCCTTTTGGATTTTTCAAAATTTTAATTTTTTATTAAAATATTATACATACCAACTTTACCAGGGAGTGTTTTACTCATAGATATAATAACCTGTAGATTAGGCTAGCTATGGGCCGCTCTGTGCATCGAGGTGTAGCGCCGATATCAAGGACGCCATTGGTCAATATGCATTTTGAGTGGTCTAGCCATCTTTGTCCGTCATATGAGCGGTATCGCTTAGTAAAAAGAGATAGATAGACCACCGATCGACTGCCGCGCGTTACGCTTTTTTGCTCAGTATGCCTTGTCTACGGTTAACATGTCTCTGGTTTTACTTCACGTTAAGTTATATACTTTTTAGTCCATCTCTAATTCCGCTTCAGTTTTTCTAAAAAATAAAGTACTAAACCTCCAAAATTGTTCTGACTCTCCATTTTACGGTTCTGATGTTCGAGATTCTCCGCCCCGCCTGCCTCTCTCGTAAGTGTTTTCTCTTATTCCATACAGAGTTGTAACAAGTTTGTTTTATTTTGTTTCTCGACTTCCAAACCACTCCGACGGCGACGTCTCGACGTCCGTTCAGAAACTCGAAGTGCCTCCTTGAATCATGTATGAGAGCATGACAAGAGTCTCGGTGCATACGGTCAGAAGATTATCGACAACGTTGTCGGGTTTTCAAACAGAAATATGTCAAATTATAGTGTTCATTCGAATTGTATTATTTTGTGACACGAAAGAAAATTGGGATTCTTTATTTTATATAACTTAATTTCCAAAGGATAAATAACTGTTTTAGCGTGATATTTTTCCAATCAAAGTGTTTTCTTTTGGTAAAAAACTTTAAACTAAATAATAGTACATTGTGTACCTAGCAGGAAAAGTTTAACATTCCCGGACGATGTAAAGATTGCCGTCGAGGCGCAAACAGAGACAAGGCAATACAGAGTCCGGGAATGTGACTCTTAATACAAGTGGTATATACTATTTTTCCGGATATCGAACATTTAAATTATATTAAAATAAGGCGACTGTCTACGAGGCGACTGTATACGTGGACGTCACCTCAACACACACAAGAAAAAGTAATCAGAAACGAAATAGATTACATAATGGTGACAAAAAGATACCGTAATGCCGTGAAATCTACTAAAACTTACCCTGGAACTGATATCGGTTCGGATCATAATCCAGTAGTATCTGTTGGTCTAAGAGCTAGCAACGTTTTCGAGCAACTATTTTAAGACGGCTGATTCTTTAATATAATATTCCCTATGCATCCTAGAACACCTTACCGGCCATCTGGCTACTGAGACAGGTTGCGTTCATTACTGCGCAGCGCACCTGTGCAGGTAAATATATCGAATTTAAAATTATTTTAAGACGAAAAATTTGTTTGCCATTACTTTTTAAACATTATTAGAAATATTAATTATAATTGCCAGACATTTCTGTGGTTGCTAAATACGTGCCAGACGCTATAGTCTAAATGGCTCTCAACATTTTCGAGAAAGTATTTTAAGACAGCTGATTCTTTAATATATTATTCCCTATGAATCCTCGAACACCTTCCCGGCCATCTAGCTACTGAGACAGGTTGCGTTCATTGCTGCGCAGCGCACCTGTACAGGTAAATATATCGAATTTAAAATTATTTTAAGACGAAAAATTTTTTTGCCATTACTTTTTAAACATTATTAGAAATATAAATTATAACTGCCAGGCATTTCTGTGGTTGCTAAATGCGCGCCAGACGCTATTTATTATAAATAATAATAGAAAAATGTAAATCATTTTAGTATGTCTGTAATTTTAATATTATATTATTAACACATAAATAAATGCAAAATTAATTTGTCAGACATTAACTCGGTTGCAGTAATCAGCCAGATGGATTTAAAATCATTTAAAATGATATATATTTTCATCAAAACGTACGCTGGCTGTGTTAAGAAATAAGACAAACAAAAGAATCAGGTAAATATATCTGAAATTAGTTTAAGACAAAAAATTTTTTTGTCATTACTTCTCAAACATTATTAGAAACATGAATTATAATTGCCAGACATTTCTGTGGTTGCTAAATACGTGCCAGACGCTATAGTCTAAATGGCTCTCAACGTTTTCGAGAAAGTATTTTAAGACAGCTGATTCTTTAATATATTATTCCCTATGAATCCTCGAACACCTTCCCGGCCATCTAGCTACTGAGACAGGTTGCGTTCATTGCTGCGCAGCGCACCTGTACAGGTAAATATATCGAATTTAAAATTATTTTAAGACGAAAAATTTTTTTGCCATTACTTTTTAAACATTATTAGAAATATAAATTATAACTGCCAGGCATTTCTGTGGTTGCTAAATGCGCGCCAGACGCTATTTATTATAAATAATAATAGAAAAATGTAAATCATTTTAGTATGTCTGTAATTTTAATATTATATTATTAACACATAAATAAATGCAAAATTAATTTGTCAGACATTAACTCGGTTGCAGTAATCAGCCAGATGGATTTAAAATCATTTAAAATGATATATATTTTCATCAAAACGTACGCTGGCTGTGTTAAGAAATAAGACAAACAAAAGAATCAGGTAAATATATCTGAAATTAGTTTAAGACAAAAAATTTTTTTGTCATTACTTCTCAAACATTATTAGAAACATGAATTATAATTGCCAGACATTTCTGTGGTTGCTAAATGCGCGCCAGACGCTATTTATTATAAATAATAATAGAAAAATGTAAATCATTTTAGTATGTCTGTAATTTTAATATTATATTATTAACACATAAATAAATGCAAAATTAATTTGCCAGACATTAACTCGGTTGCAGTAATCAGCCAGATGGATTTAAAATCATTTAAAATGATATATATTTTCATCAAAACGTACTCTGGCTGTGTTAAGAAATAAGACAAACAAAAGATTCAGGTAAATATATTCGAAATTAGTTTAAGAAAAAAAATTTTTTTGTCATTACTTCTCAAACATTATTAGAAACATGAATTATAATTGCCAGACATTTCTGTGGTTGCTAAATGGTAACTGTACATTATTATATTTTAAATTGTATTTCATAAGCGCACTCAAAACTTCTTTTTTTTTCATCCACAAAAGTTATTATATTCTCGTTTTTTTCCTTGCAAAACACACATTGTATTTTATTTGCCATTATATTGTATCACAATTACTTTTCACTAAATAGAAACTCGACAAGAATCGTTAACAAACTGTGAATTTATTGCGACTGTGACTGACCATCTTAATAACATGTGCGGACAACATTCACCCCCGAAATTGTCGTATCTTTTGTTTGTCTAGTTTCTTAACCCAAGCAGCGATCGTTTTGCTGAAAATACACATTATTTTTATAATTTTGAATCCATCTGGCTGATGAATGCAACCGAATTAATGCCTGGCAAATTAATTTTGCATTTATTTATGTGTAAATAATATCATATTAAAATTTCAGACATACTAAAATGACTTAAATTTTTCAATTATTATTTATAAAAAATAGCGTCTGGCGCATATTTAGCAACCACAGAAATGCCTGGCAATTATAATTCATATTTCTAATAATGTTTAAAAAGTAATGGCAAAAAAATTTTTCGTCTTAAAATAATTTTAAATTCGATATATTTACCTATACAGGTGCGCTGCGCAGTAATGAACGCAACCTGTCTCAGCAGCCAGATGGGCGGTAAGGTGTTCAAGGAAGCATAGGGAATAATATATTAAAAAACCAAGTGTCTTAAAATCACTGTTTTCCCGACGTTGCTAGCTCTTGGTCCATGTGTTACAAGCTAGACCAAAGAAAATGAGAAAAACTATCATCCCAGCGTTAGACTTAAGCCAGCTTAAAAGTGAACACCGACGACAAACGGTGCGAGAAGAAATCAACACCAGCCTCAGTGTAGCAGAAAACCAAATCTGAAGAACAGACAACATAGATGAAAAACTGAAGTATATAAACACTATAATAAGAACTACGGGAAAGAAATACCTAACCAAATCTACAAAGAAACATAAGCTGTGACACCAGACATACTAGAACTAATGGATGAAAGACGCAAATTGAAGAATAATTTAGAAAAATACAGAGAGGTTGATAAAAACATAAAGCAAATAATAAAGAAGGCCAAAGAATCATGGATTAAAGAACAATTTGTAGAAATGGAAGACTATGAAAGAAAGTATGACACATTCAATATGCATAAAAAAGTAAAAGAACTTACAGGAACCCAAAGAAGACATCAAATAAGTTTGCTTAAGGACAAAGACGGAAATGTTATTATAGACTTAACAGAAAAAATTAACAGATGGAGTGAATACATAAGAGAATTGTTTGAGGACAACAGAAATAACATTGTCCAGGTAAATGGCGAAACGGGACCTGAAATCCTAAAATGTGAAGTAGAAATGGCACTTAGAAATTCCAAAACTGGAAAGGCAAATGGACCCGATGAGGTTCCTACTGAATTACTAAAGCTCTTGAATGATGAATCAATAGGTATAATATTGCACTTATTTAACACAGTATACAATACTGGTATTATACCTCAAGAGTGGCTGCTGTCTACATTCGTTACACTGCCAAAGAAATCCAATGCAAAAGAATGTTCAGAACATCGAACAATATCTTTATGAGCCATCTACTAAAGATATTTCTAAAAATCATCCACAACCGAGTTTATCAAAAGTTGGAGTCCGATATTAGTAATACACAGATGGGGTTCAGAAAAGGACTAGGTACTCGAGAAGCTCTCTTCGGTTTGAATGTTCTTACACAAAGATGCCTAGACGTTAATCAAGAAGTACATGCATGTTTTATAGATTTAGAAAAAGCGTTTGACAGAGTAGGCCACGATAGGCTAAGAGACATTCTTGAAAGAAAAGACATAGATATTAAAGATCTGCGAATAATTCTCAACTTATATTGGAATCAGAAAGCTAACATCAGAATAGAAAATGAGATATCAAAAGCAATAGAAATACGTAGAGGAGTAAGACAGGGATGCATTTTGTCACCACTGCTATTTAATGTATATAGTGAAAGCATCTGTCAGGAAGCCCTTTTGAAAGCAAATGAAGGAATCGTAATCAATGGAGAGGTTTTAAATAATATTCGATACGCAGATGACACTGTACTAGTTGCAAGAACAGTAGAAGAATTAAAACGATTACTTACAAACATAAATATTGCTTGCAACAATTATGGCATAAACATTAATATCAAAAAAACCAAGTATATGGTCTTCAGTAAAATCATGACACAACCAGCACATATTAGTATAAACGGCATTCAAATTGAAAAAGTATCAAGTTACAAATACTTGGGAACTTTAAGAGGAAACAGTATCGATCAACAGGTAGCGAAACCGCGTTCCAAGATTGCGGCTGTAATTTTGAATATTTTTTCGAGATATTTGGCACACGTATTCGTAATATAATAAAGAATGGCGGTACAGAGTCCAATTTGAAAAATATATTAATATGTGGAAATTACTCTGTAATTAAATACAATATTAAAAAAACGAGTCTGTACCGCCATTAAGAAGAACAAAAAAATACACTTTCTTCAAATAAACTTTTTTATCCGATGCCTAGATTTTGTGTCATTTTGGAACTATTGTCCTTTTCATGAGCATTTTTCAGTGCGCAACAAATGATAGGAAAAAGGGTAAGTCCGTGATAATACACATTTATGACATATATTCTAACACGCCATTTTAGTTAAATCTGACAGTTGTCACATTTTGTTTTCAATTTGGAATAAAAACAAATCAAATGTGTTTCTTGCATTTATAAAATGGTATTTTCTTTGATTTGTATAGTCCTATAAATTACACAGATTATATTTGTAATATTATCTAATTAAAAAAAAATTATTATGGCGCCATCTATCGACAACTAGAATAAATGTTGTAATCACGGACGTGCCTTTTTTTCTGTCACATACAATTTAATGCGTTAGAAAGAAATCGAAAAACTGTGACGCACTGAAAGATGATTATGAGAAAAAGAATACTAAAATTTTTTTATTTCATTAGTAGTTCCAAAATGACACAAAATCTAGGCATCGGTTAAAAAATTTGTTTGAAGAAAGTGTATATTTTTGTTCTTCTTAATGGCGGTACAGGCTCGTTTTTTTATATTGTATTTAATTACAGAGTAATTTCCACATATTAATATATTTTTCAAATTGGGCTCTGTACCGCCATTCTTTATTATATTACGAATACATGTGCCAAATATCTCGAAAAAATATTCAAAATTACAGCCGCAATCTTGGAACGCGTTTTGGCTACCTGTTGATCGCTACTGTATCACCTTAATAAACGAAACTGGAGACCAAAACAATGAAATAAAAAGACGTATCGAAATTGCCAGGGCCACCTTCATAAAGATGAGAAAATTCTGCAACAGAGATATAAGCATCCCTCTACGATTAAGAATGCTAAGAGGCTACGTATTTAACACGCTATTATACGGTGTAGAGGCCTGGACTCTCAAACAAAACAACATAAAAAATATTGAAAGTTTCGAGATGTGGTGCTACCGTCGAATGCTGAAGATAAGTTGGGTTGAAAGAATCACAAATCTTGAAGTAATACGAAGGATAGGAAGAGACCCAGAAATTTTGTTAACGATAAAACGAAGAAAACTCGAGTATATGGGTCACCTGATGAGAGGTCATAAATACGCATTACTTCAAAATATAATGCAAGGAAAACGGAAAGGAAAACGGAATCCAGGCCGTAGAAGAATGTCATGGATGTGGAATTTAAGAGAGTGGTTTGGTTGCACCACTAATGAACTTTTTAAGTCAGCTGTAAACAAAGTCAGGGTAGCCTTGATGATTTCCAATCTCCGATAGGAGTGGCACAAGAAGAAGAAAATAAACATGTTAAAATTTTCAAATAGACATATTATTATTTTGGCTCAAACATTCGTGATGCCCACCAAATACAAGTTTTGTAACTATAGAAACAAAAATATTGAATTGTCAAATTTGACGCATTTGCTTAGTTGTCGCAGTATTTTTTATGTTTTCTCGCGTTTTCTGCGATTGTAATCATTTTAAAAAGCAAAATTACCTAATTTAATCATGAGTGTTGATGAGTGTTCGATTCCTGGTACCCCTCCAGAACTGATGGAAGTAGTGACTAATGCTTCATTAGATTTATTACCAAACAAAATCCAGAGACAAATAGAACTATTCATACAACCGTTTCATGGACTATCGTAAAAATCAATATGTAAGTACTTTCTCAGAAAACGTTGTAATGGCATACTTCTTGGTGCTTGGTTCAAAGATGAAATCTTCAAATCTTCATTATTTTCTGTCTTATGTTATTGCAAAATAAAGGTCTCTGGGATAAACAATTAAAATAACTCTTAAACTAATTAATGGATCGGTCTCTAATTTTGAGGGTTTGATAAGTACCCCAATACCCAACTTTGGGTGAAACACTAAAGTTCTAAGGTAGTTTTAGTAAAAGTTATTAACAAATAACAATTTTCACTTATTTTGTAGTTTGCGTAGCAACAAATTAACTTTTTAACTTTCAAAAATCGGCATTTTGAAGGTTTTTTAATGTTCTAAAAAATTAAACTTTGTAATTTTATGTCAACTATTTAGCTTTTGAATGGGGTGCAAAAAATCGAAAAAATCGCGATTTTTGCACTAAATTGTTAATAATTAAAAACGGACGCGAACTCTAGGCAGGAAACAGGTAGGTTTTCTTCCTCAAGGTCTACAATAACTAAAAAGGTAGTCAGCTCCCTGGATCTTTGAGTGTCCCGAACATGGTCTATTTCTAGCTTATTACCCTGGACTAGAGATATTATGAGTTTATAGAGACTCGGTGGATGGAAATCATCAAACGTCGCTGAGGGTTACATCGAGGAATCTTCTACTAACAAGGAAGAAGTGGCAAATGAAATTTTCGCAAAAGAAGATAATCAACAAAATACCCCTAGTACTAGTTTTAGTGTTTCTACTCGTGTTTCCCCAATGGCTAATATTAATTCCCAATGGCTAATATTGATTCCCAATGGCTAATATTAATTATTGTCAAAAAATCTAATTATTAATGTAGAAAACAATCAACAAAGTGGTAGTTCTAATAGTTCTCATATTTTTCCAGTGTTTAATACTTGTACTAATTATTGTCAAATAACTGTTAATATAACAAATAATTAACTTTTTACTTTACTTAATTATTACATTTTTGGTTTCAGACTATTTTATAATGTGTTGAAATTATTGAAAATAAAGTTGTTCTTTAATAAATTTGTTCTGACTCTGCTGTAAGGACAATTTCTTACAGTAAGGAAATAACATTTCCGTACAGTTATGTTTCGTTTCTAGGCAACGGCTAAGTATAAGGAAATATCGGACGTTTCTTTCAAAAATGTTGTCAAAAATGTCGAAATTCCTGACCGATTTTCGGAAAAAAACAATATCTTATAAACAAAAAATTCTGTTTTAGAGAAGGATAGGGAACAAGGGAAGCTTTGTTCCCAATGCTAGTACTTCAAATATCATAGGAGGTACAGAAACAGTTTGACAGGGTACAACACGATAGCCTGTTTGAGTATCTATAAGTGATTGGAATAGATGTTAAAGATCTGAGATTTTTACAACATCTATATTCAATTACTAATGAGTATTTAAATATGTATTTAGAAATTATATACAAATAAAAAATATAGTAATTGTAGAAACAGCAATAGTGATGTTAAGGTTGGAAAAAAAATAGTCATTTTTGAGTTATTGCCAAATTATACAGCATTCAACGCGAAAAAATTATTTTGCCTCTAAAATATTTATCCAATATTAAACATACGAGTGTGTAATTAATGCCTAATTAAGCATACCTCTTTTACCTTGTCAGTTTATCTTACGAAAGTACAGAATAGAACAGTTCACGTACAACATCGATGGTTTCTGACACAGTAGCTGATTGTAAACGACGAATTTTGATCTTAGCCTAAAGCCAATTACAATCTTGTTTCACTATCGAAGATCTAGTGTCACAGACACTACATAGTCAATCGGCCGTTTCTTGTCCTTTTGAAATATAATAGATATTTCTACCTTGTGATATATAAACTGTTAATTAACAGCAACCAAGGTAACTTTAAATACTGTATTGGCACGCTGCTTTATGCATGATTAACATTAATCTTTTTATTAATCCATTAATCCTTTTGTTTTCTTTTCTTTTCTGTTAATTTTCAGCTCCCAGACTCTTTAATTATTGACTGAATTTAGTAATGTAATGTCTATTTATTACGAAATTACTTATTTATTTTTAGACACTAATTATTACACGATTTACTTTATTATTATTTTTACTAACTTACATTTAACTAAATAAAAACACTGAATTTATGTATATTCTTTAATTATAAACTTATTTAAATTATCTAATTTTTACACTGATTTACCCATTCACATATACAAAATCCAATACACAATAGCTAATTTATTTTTAATATAATATAATATAATATAATATAATATATAATATATAATATATAATATATAATATATAATATATAATATATAATATATAATATATAATATATAATATATAATATATAATATATAATATATAATATATAATATATAATATATAATATATAATATATAATATATAATATACAGGGTGTTTCATTAATAATTGTCCATATAGTAACTGGAGAAACCTTAGCACAAAATACGAAGATTTAACCTAAAACACTTAAATAAAATGTGGTTCCTTACCGAGTTATAGGGTGTTTTATCTAAAATATTAAAAACTATTTTTGCTCAGCATTTTAAAACTATTCGAGGTATCCTTTTCACACTTGGCGAATACTAGACACCCTACTAAATGGTGATAAACAAACGTTTCTAATGGTGATGGTAAATGGTTGACCCTTCTCAAATTCTACGCCACTGGAGGAATTACTATTTTAGTGCCATTTTAGATTCTCCCATACTTTCTACGTAAATAATATACTCTTCATTGGTAACTATAAAGTCATTAGTTTTCGAGATATTTGAAGTTAAATATGAAATGGCACAATTATTTTGATTAATGTAAATATGATTCATATTTATGATTAAAATTTAAAAATTATTTGTAACCAGTACTTTAAAACTATTTGGCGTATCCTTATCATACTTGGCAGAAAGTGTAGGTATTGTACACCCTACTAAATTAAGATAAATAGACGTTTCTAGCTACTACCAGAGGCGTACGACAGGGGATAGTGGCTGGTTTGCAATACTTTTTGTGTAAAAAATATACTCTTCATTCGTAACGATAAAATAATTATTTTCGAGATATTTGAAATTAAAAATTAAGCGACACAATACATTAATCAAAATAACCGTGTCGTTTCATTTTTAACTTCAAAGATCTCGAAAACTAATGACTTTATCGTTACGAATGAAGAGTATATTATTTTCATAGAAAGTATTGGAGAATCCAAAAATTGAACTAAAATAGCAATTTCGCCAGTGGCGTAGAATTTGGAAAGGGTCAACCATTCACTTTCCCCCGTCGTACGGCTCTGGTAATAGCCACAAACGTTTATTTAACACAATTTAGTAGTTTGTACAGTACCTGTACTTCCTGCCAAGTATGAAAAGGATACGTCGAATAGTTTTAAAATGCTGAGCAAAAATACTTTTTAAATTTTTAGATACACACCCTGTAACTCAGTAGGGAACCACATTTTAGTTTTAAGTGTTTTAGGTTAAATCTTCATATTTTGTGCTAAGCTTTCTCCAGTTACTATATGGACAATTATTAATGAAACCCTGTATAATATATAATATATGGTCCCGAAAAGATTGGTCATAAATT
Organism: Diabrotica virgifera virgifera; assembly: GCF_917563875.1. Classification (NCBI taxonomy): domain Eukaryota; kingdom Metazoa; phylum Arthropoda; class Insecta; order Coleoptera; family Chrysomelidae; genus Diabrotica; species Diabrotica virgifera. The sequence continues at coordinate 180,628,528 of NC_065449.1, read as the reverse complement.
ATACCACACATTCTGGGGTCAAAAATAGTTCGATTGAACCTAACTTACCTTAGTACAAATGTGCTCATAAAAAAAGTTACAGCATTTTGAAGTTACAAAATGAAAATCGATTGTTTTCAATATATCGAAAACTATTAGAGATTTTTTATTGAAAATGGACATGTATCATTCTTATGGCAGGAACATCTTAAAATAAAATTATAGTGAAATTTGTCCACAGCATCAAAAATTTATGGGGACTTTGTTCCCTTAAACCCCCCCAAACTTTTGTGTACGTTCCAATTAATTCATTATTGGGGTACCATTAGTTAAACACAACGTTTTTAAAACTTTTTTGCCTCTTAGTATTTTTTCGATAAGCCAGTTTTTATCGAGATGCGTCTTCTTTTTCAATATATTTACGTAAACATTTTATGGGGGTTTTGTTCCTTTACACCCCAAATGTTTGTGTACGTTTTAATTAAACTATTATTGTGGTACCATTAGTTAAACCGTGTTTTTAAGACTTTTGCCTCTTAGTCTTTTTTTATAAGTCACCTTTTATCGAGATGTAGCTTCTTTTTCAAAATATACCTAAAAATGTAAATTATAAATAAATTTTCAGATTATTAACAGGTCTCTATAACCGTACTTAACCATGCATATACATACAAATATGTGGTGGATTCGACAAATATTCATCTCGATAAACACTGACTTATCGAAAAAGTACTAAGAGGCAAAAACGTTTTAGAAACATTGTGTTTAACTAATGGTGCCACAATAATAATTCAATTGGAACGTACACAAAAGTTTGGGGGGGTTTAAGGGAACAAAACCCCATAAAATTTTTATGGGGTGCACAAATTTCACTTTAATTTTTTTTAAGATGTTGCTGTCATAAAAATGCCACATGTCCATTCGCAATAAAAAATCTCTGAGAGTTTTCGATATATGAAAAAAAATCGATTTTCATTTTGTAACTTCAAAGAGCTGTAACTTTTTTATGTGCACTATTGTATATAGGTAAGTGAGGTTCAATCAATCTATTTTTGACCCCAGAATCTGTGGTATAATTTATGACCAATCTTTTTGGGACACCCTGTATAATACATATATAATATTAAATATATAAATATAAATATCGGTTCATAACGTTCTTCGACGTCTTCCGATTTCCAATCTCCATCTCGTTCTGTCATTTCATAGATCGTCCTCCAGTTCTCTGTCCCTGCTGTGGAATTACAACCACTCGAAACGAATCGTATCCGCCATGATTTACCGTAGCGCCTTACGGTAAAACATGGCGGATACGATTCGTATCGAGTGTTCGTAATTCAACTGCTAATTTCTCTCTCAACTCTCTTTCTTCAACTTCTTCTAGGCCTTCCTGGCCTACGCCTCCTCTTGGTTGCCATTCGAGAATCTGTCTTGGTATTCTATTCTCCGGCTTTCTCCTTACCTGTCCGTACCAGCTGAGTTGTTTCGTCCTGATGTCGCCAACAATAGTATGTGTAATACCGGATTTACACTCAGTCCTGTTGGACAGGGAATTGGGCAGGGAAGTGGGCAGTGTAAGTGTGTAAATAGCTCACTCGCGCTGCCGCTGCTAATGCCACTACCCTTGCACGGCGCTCCCCAAAAAGTCGGTTTTCGGGAAGGAAGTCAAAGGACTGGCAGCGCGAGCGCGAGTGAGTATTCACATTCAACTACTCTCTCTCTCACTTGCCGCCGGCAAAGCGAGAAGTGAGTAAGTGAGCAAGACGATGCTGTCGTCACATTCCATTCTTGAGACTCGTTCGGTAAATGAGTTGTGAGGACATTGGCGAGGAACTGATGTGAACACCTCACTCGCGTCGATATCGTATTTCAGGCAATATTTACGGCAGCGGCAGTAGCAGTGGCAATGGCTGAGTATAAATCCGGCATAACCTCTGTGATTTCTCGAACTCTCTCGTTTGTTATTCTGTCGCGTCGAGATATTCCCGCCAAACGGCGCCAGAAGTCCATTTCTGTTGCTCTAAGCATTTTCTCTGTTCTGTCTTTTAATCTGGTGAAGTGACAGCTGTCAAATTTGTTTGGAAAAGTTATTTGGGGAGGGCATACTGTCAGATGACGTCACATATAACTACCTGCTTTAGGAACAACAATTGGCCCGAAATGCTAGTTTTTGAAATTTTCGTTTTGGCCAGCTTTTTATGTAAAATACCACTCTGTACGGCGTCCAAATTCAAATAGGCTAGGATCTCTCTGTTTATTTTTAGTAAGGACATCTTTGTATCCCTGTATTTCTTTGGTGTTGGTAGTTAGTACTCTCATTGCCCTAATCCCCTAAACGTCCCACGGCCCAGTTTCTAAACCAAAACACGAGTAGCCGTACGCAAAGTATCGTTGAATGTTTACTCCACCTTCTATAAAGCCCATATCGACAAGCGGCGAGGGGAAGTCTTGGTTATTTATGTCATATATGCTTTTTAGTCTTTTGGTTTATGTCTCATTGGAAGTTCCCTTCCCCTAAAGCAAATGTCCAGACCCGCCACTGAGCAGCACCCGCTGTTTTTAAAAAAGAATGTGTGTGTACTTTGTACGCACGTAAGAAGTTATACTTCTATTATATAATTTATGATTATAAACGAAATTAATATACTTTTTATTTATATTTTATTTAAATATTAAACTAATTTATACTTACTACTTCTCAAACATTTTTATTAAAACAGTGCCAAAAATTAAAATAATAAAAGAATAAAACACACACAAACACATTAAAAATGCCACAAATGATTTCTGAACATTAATTGTCGGACAATTTTTTAACTAAATACGTATTTTCTGAAAATAAAATTATATAATAAATATACTTACAATCATAAAATGTATAAAAAAATAAAAGTTTCTATTGGGATTCGAACCAACTTACCAGCGCGGCTGGTATTGGCGTTGTATTGGGGTTCTTTCGCATTAAACGCTTCGCCACGGAGACAGTGTGTCATTATGTGCGAAGATCGACTAACTAAACGGATTAAACTTTTGACATTTTTGAATTATGTAAATCAAATTATTTTGATTTTGAATTGAAATGATTTAGAATTGAAAAAATACAACAAAACATAGAGTAAGAAAACAATATATTAGGTGAATATTGATAAAAATTTTGATGGTAATCAAATTATGTAAATAAAAGTATTACATACTATGTATTTTGGTAGGTTCAAATAGGTAGGTACCTATGATACATTTACAATTATTACGTACCTGTTGCTTTAAAAACTATTTAAAAATAACTACAGTTATAAACTTTTTTGTTTCTGTTCTCACAACAATAAAACTAATATATTATACATTTGTTTACCTTCATATTGAACAATTATTTATTATTGACAGATCATTTCAACACCCAATCAGAGCCCGTATAACGACTAATAAATTTCGCAATCACTTGCATCGTGCAAAGTGGCTATGTTCACATATCATAACAAAATTTGATCAACTATTTTTAAAACACTTACCAGTGTAAGATTCTTTAGCTTTGAATAAGCGAGATCGTAGATCGTCCCGGTTGATTGTTGTTATCCACAGTTCTCTACGCCTTCGAGCTAATAGGTTTTTTATCAGTAATTTTGCGGCACTCATACTAGTCACAGTTTGATGGGCTTTCACATTGGCATGCAACAATCATCTGTTCTATGTTAATAAGTCCAAAAATATAATATGAAAACTATTTAAAAAGGCAGTATAACCATTAACTAACTTTTTGTTTGTTGTTTCTCTTCCTACAAATTTTAAAACGCAACAACCATACATAACCAAACCACAGTCCCACAGCTGTGCCACAGCTGCCATATTGGATAATTTTTGTCATGTCATTTGAACATCCAATCAGAACAAAGTTGTAATGCGACTGCGCCGGGACCAAGGTTTTAATCCTATTAAAATTCACCCTCATATCGCGCGTAAAGAAGTATAACTTCAAAAAATATATTAAAAAGTGGAAGTCCTACAACCGATCGGAATAAAATTTTTATGAGTACATATTTACTTTCAGTCTATCACGTTATTGTGATACAGTAGATTTATTTTCAAAAAAAAACCTCACCAAGTCTATCATAATTTATTTAGACTCTCCGTTTCTTATTGATAATAACCCTCAAATCCTGATCTGGTTTCCTTGTCTCTTTTTAGAATGTACCTTAACACACAATCACTTTGTCTTGTTGCTTGTTATGTCATCATTACTTAACTTCATTCATCCCATTTTATTAACAACATACAGTTAATTACTTTGGTCCGCCACATATTTCACTCTCCTTTTCTTATTAACTTTCATGTTACCTTCTCCTCTTTTAGATTCTTCTAAACTATACTTAACAATAAGGTATTGCACACCTAAATTCATTAGCTTACATTCATTCACAGTTCTTTCAGATCATAATATTTAAGTTTATAATTTTATATATACCATTCTTTTTCATTTTCCACCTTCATATCAGGCAACCCCCATTACTCAGCTATCTTAATTTAATTTCATATTAGTTCTTTTTTTACATCTCTCTTAATTCATTTGGTCATCTCTGTCATGTAAGTTTATAAACGTTTGCACTAAAAATATATCACACTTGGCTCAGTTTGTTCACTCCACTACCACTTACAGAATCCAAACTCATAGTTCACTATCTCAGATACCCTAGTCAATTTAGATTCTCCGTCACATATTGACATTAACACACAATTTGACCTATATTAGTTAGCTCTCATTTTACTATTCACTCACACACTAACAACTTCGTCTGGAAGCCTATCATGGTATACATAGTTCCTTGAATTAATTTAGTCCATCGAAAACAACATTAAGTTCAATTAGATTTTGCTGTCACATATTTTATTTCCTCCTTTTCGTTATTAATTTCATTACATAATTTTATTCATTTTATTATTTAAAATTATTTCTTTAACATTAACATTCACTTCCTGATCTGTATTCTTTTAGTTACTTTAATTTTTCCACAATTCCTCTCCCATTTTTAACAGACAGAATTAATATTTACAATAGTATGCAGCTAAATCTAAACATTTCCCATCATGTTAGGCAACCAACAGTACATTTCTTTAAAACATTTAAAATTAGAATTTTTGCTTTATTTAGCTTCCAATCCTTCCAACGTCAGGTCATTAATTGTTTACTATCTAGTTATATCTCATTTTATCAAACTAAATTAAACTTTCATCTTATCATTTTACAATCGATGACGTCACACTTTTAACCATGAAATATACCCACCTTAAATCCAACAATCCAAAAGTTTTTCTGGAATAGAGAGTTGCTAATTTAGACTTTACAATAGATTCTAATTTTTAAACTATTTCAATTACATTTTCAAACAGCTATTAACAACTATTACATTTTAATTAAAATCCAAAATTATAACTACACTTTTCGAAGTTCTTAACCAAAAATTGACTTTATCTTGTCTTGTCATGTCACTCTTTGTCATATTGAAAGTCTATTTCCTATTTTATCACTTGGTCTGTGCCCATTGAACTGGCAAGTATCATACCTAGTTTTTTTCGAGCAGGGAAGCATGTTGCCCTTTAAGCATGTACTTAATTTAATCTTATAACATCGACTGGTAGTCACCATATTTTCATAAAATTTAACATGTAAACCATATATTATGAAGTTACCACTTTGAATAGTGTGCTAGTTACAATTACTTAGCAGAATGTAAGTATTCTCCACATGTTTTTCTTATTAACAGTCACATTTTTAACCTTTTTTGCCTTAATCTAACGTGGAAATACTTCTTTCTAGGCACTGAAGATGTTCTGAATTAGAACGAAAACGTTTTGCACGACATTTTATGAAGTTTTTGAATAAACAATTTTATACCAGTATACAACTTGAAGTTTTTACTTCTGTATGAGTTTTTTATTTATTTTCAAAGTAATTTAACGTTAATACAATAATCTACCAATTGTCTAAGACTAAGACCATAAATTATTTAACCGTTTCGATCAAAAGTCAATGTTAAGCGCCCCCTTCCTCGGCAACGTTGCTCATTTTGTGACGGCTTGCAACTAAGGTTCGAGTCCTTGAGGACGGTGACTGAATATCTAGATTGTTTTACGTGCTAGCCTTTTCGCGTTTGACGCTTGCTCTATATATCCTAAACCTACACAGAGCGAACTATTTAATGGAGTAGTCTATTAACATCTTATAAATCATTAATGAGGGGATGCCGATTTGTTGGAATAGGCGAAAGAAAAATTGCGGTTAAGTGTAGCTTAACATTGGATAGAAAAAGACAATACATTTTGAGAAAATAAATCCAGCGCTTTTCAGCTTTGGTTGAAACAAATCTAAGAAATTTAAAATTTTTTAACATTTTAGTTTGCGAAAATAGGTAAATGCAGGAGTTGTTTACACAGGGTGTCCAGAAACTCTCCTGACAAACGAAGACCGGACATTTCTCAGATAATTGGAACCCGTTATGCAACAAGGAACCAACTAACATTTTTTCGAAAATGGAGTTATTGGTTCCTATTGTAAATAATATGATGTTCTGCAATAACGAATTCGGTTATACGGACTTGAGTATACTGAGTTATACTGGTTTTCAATTTCGAACCAAGTAACTTTGGTTCCTTGTTGTAGGTATCAATCTGTAACATGCGACAGTTGGTTCCATGTTGTAGAGTTATTTCAGTCAAATTTCAGTAGGCTTCAGATTATAATTGGCAATCAATAATTTGTGAAAATGTTACCTAACCAAAATCAATTTCCTTCGCAAAGAGTGCAAAAGATTATGAGAAATGTAATGTCGTCAACTTCCACTGAAGCTTATATTGGAAATGTGCGAGAGGTATGTGTATTGTTTACATATTGTATGTGAGAGATAAGCAAAAAAATCTAAAATTAACATGAAGTAAAACTCCCTAGTGTAGTTGGTATATTTAATAAAAATTCTAAAAAAATTTAAAAATCCAAACGGATTACGTTCAAAACGTTTTCGGACTTATCAGTCCATCATCAGTGAACTCTCTGTCCTTGCTAAATAGCCACAATGCCAAACACTGGTCAAGATGTATGTTCTAACTACATGGTGAAATTTGTTAAACAATTTGGCTTACATTGGATGCCAACGGATTGGTACTAGGTACATGATGCTCTACTCCATTAATTAAGAGATTTTTTTTATTAGAATAATAAAAAAATCTAAAGTTTTTACAATACACCATTTTAAAGTAAAGAAAATAAGATTTCTTTTTTATTGCACAATGTATATACCTAAATGTACAAGATAAAAAGTTATAATGAGAAATTTAAAAAATAATCGCAAAAAATATCAAAAATTATTAAAAGTATAAAATTTTGAAAAACCATAACTTGCCTAAAAATAGTCATACAGCCTTATACAGTAGACCCTTTTAAACGTAATTGACTTCTCTTCCTACTAAATGTACCATTGCATATAGTGGAACCTCGATAACCCGGATTAATCGGGACCGCGGCCGATCCGGGTTATCGAAAATCCGGGTTAGCCGGAGAATATAGTAAAAATTAATAAATAACCTCCATTATAATTACAAAAACATGAAACACATATGCACAGTACACATCTAAATGACGTATAGTTGTATAGAGTGTAGAGTTTTGTTCATTTCTTGGTAAAAAACTCAGTCATACTGTAGAGATGTACCGACACCATAATATGGTAGGTCTGGATCCCGCGTACGAAAAAAAAGTTGATAAATAGCAAGCTGAAAATTTGTTATTAGCTTAAGGGTGTCTAGTCGGACAAACATTAATATATGGGAACACTGGAACAGGGGAAGTTTTAACTGTGGAACAGGCTAAAAATTTGGAACGGTCAGACCACGAAAACGGCACATGTATTTTGTCCGACAGAACAGACTTAAACTCTCCGAACAGAGATTAAACTCTCATGCAAAAATCAGACTGCTATTTATCACCAAATTGGCGTTTTAATGAGTGGAACATGTAGAATATGTCAAATGACAGGAATTATGACAGGTGATAAATAGCAGTCTGATTTTTGCATGAGAGTTTAATCTCTGTTCGGAGAGTTTATGTCTGTTCTGTCGGACAAAACAAATGTGCCATTTTCGTGTTCTGACCGTTCCAGATTTTTTACCTGTTCCACAATTAAAACTGCCCCTGTTCCAGTGTTCTCATATATCAAAGTTTATCCGACTAGACACCCTTAAGCTATTAACAAATTTTTAGCTTGCTATTAATCAACTTTTTTTTCATACGCGGGATCCAGACCTATGGTATCATAATATCATATTATGATGCTGCAATAAATTTATTTTAAAGATTCGCCTTTATCAATCCTACCTAATGTTTCTAGTTTCTTTTCCATTGTCACAACATTTTTACGTTTTGTTAACATTACAGTTTTGTTACCATTACGTAGACAAAAATCAGGCAAACACAATCTGAAGCACGATTACAGAACGGAAGTGATTAATACGCTGTACTACACACAATACGGTCACAAGGAACAATGTTGTTATTTAAGAACAGACTAAGGCCATTGTTTTAAAAAAGAATTTTTAAATAGTCACGTCTATTTTAAACAATGCTAAGACAGTTTGACATAAATAACGGAAAAGGAATACAGACAGGTGCCTGTTCTTTCCGATAAGCTGAGACGGTCGCTCTGCCTGCCGCCGTGTGCATGAATCATTTTTACTGTTGTACTTATATGTGTTCAAATTACACAAATACACATTATCTCTCAAATATTATTTGACCTACATACATTTTTATTTGATAAAATTGTTAAATTGTTTATTTGTTAAATTTTTGTCTGATGAAAATCGGTCCGGGTTAGCCGGACCTCCGGGTTATCGGGGGCCGACTTATCGGGGTTCCACTGTACCTAGAAATGCGTAGAAAAAAGTTACAGAATAATGTATGCGAAATAATGGGGAAAATGGCCAAAAATGCTGTGAGCGGCGAACTTTGAAAAATCATATTTTGGAAACTATAAATTCTAGTGACTTCTACCGAACTTCATTTTAAAGAGGAAGGATGGACGTATTGTTTCTGTGAAGCAATGCCTATACCCATATCCCCGTGGAAAGAAGTTATGGGGCAAAAAACACAAAATTGCTTTATTTCGTGTTTTTTTGCTTTTTTTAATATATTCTGTAAAAAAAAATATATTTTTGTAAAAAAAATATTTTTGACTTTAAAAGGTGATATTTCGATAGTAAATTTCATCTGGAACAATTTTTCTGTAGACGTGTTTGTACCAAAAGTGCATAGAACTCACCCTAATTCACCCTGTGCCTAGGGACTAATTCACCCCTTTCTCAAAAACGCACGCATATAAATGGTAGCACTCCGCGGTGTTTTCATATTTAGAAGTCCATTGACCATATGAAAAAATAAAACCCCGTTAACGTTGTAGTTTCTTTTAGCTTTCTTATTTTGAACATAATCAATAGACTACAAGTACACTTCGCGCCAAAAAAAACTGGTACAACTCTTATAACCGAAAATCGCGTTTTTCAAGTTGTGTAAGTTGATCTTGTCAAATGTGTCATTCTAATTTCCACGGCAACGTTGCCAGTCATCCCAATTAAGTACCCATACATTGATTCGTGTTTTATTATAATTTATGAAAATATTTCAATTCAAAAATAATGATATGTAGTTAATAAATCTAGACATAACTTTAAATTATTATGTTTAAATTAAAATCGAGAAGCGTGATTGGTTTCTCGTAAATTGTACTGTATAATACAAAACTCTATTGAGTTTTGCGATACTAGAATAAACACACGGGGAAAATAAAAAATTTGATTTGAAATTATTACAATATGAATAACTTTTACAGTGAACAAGTGTGGAATTTAAATATATGTATTACAATTCGAAACTACTGAAATATTAATATTTTGTCATAGCTCCATTATTATTAATCATTTCTTGTAATCTTCTGTCTGGGAACTGATAAATAAAGTACCCCGCACAAACCTTATGGAAATTAGGTCCCAGTGGATTTCGTTCGTACTTTGGGAAAATACTTTTTGAAGCATCCTGATAAAAAGTTCTCATGGCCACAACTCAATCGTATGAAGGATTTTTAAGATATAGAGGCACAAACTCGGAAAATTATAAGATTTACTGGGTATTCCAATTCCCTGAGTTACTGGTTATATGGCAACATGTAGAAGTTTGGATCAAGGAAAAGTACTAGTAGTCTAGGATTTTTTCCTGGCTATCCAATGGCGACCTTTACTTTGACCTTGACCTTCAACGGACGTCATCTTCTAGAGTTTCGAGGGTTTTCGGAATTTAATTGATGCAAATGAATTACTGGAGGGTTTTTTGAGGTCGCTACACACGAATATGCCACCAAAACCGATTCCCGGAACACTGGTTTTCAAGGTCAATGAAAGGGGCTCCTGGAGTTTCGAGGGTCTTTGGTACTACATTAATGCAAACGGATTAGTCATAGGTTTTGGAGTTGCTAAATACGAATACGTGATCAGCACAGACACAAGAGCACCTGGTGCCCAAGACAGGTTATCTTCTGGAGTTAAAAACCTAAGAGTTATCCATTTGATTCCTCCGAAACTCCAGAAGATAACCTGTCTTAGGCACCAGGTGCTCCTGTGTCTGTGCTGATCACGTATTCATGTTCAGCAACCCCAAAAACCTATAACTAATCCGTTTACATTAATGTAGTACCAAAGACCCTCGAAACTCCAGGAGCCACTTTCATTGACCTTGGAAAGCAGGTGCTCCAGGAGTCGGTTCTGATGGCATATTCGTGTTTAGCGACCTCAAAAAACCCTCCAGTAATTCATTTGATTCAATTAAATGCCGAAAAGCATCGAAACTCTAGAGGATGACGTCCCTTGCAGTGGCCCTGGCCACCACGTCCTCCGGAGGTTAATTCTGATGGCATATTCGTGTTTAGCGATCCGAAAAACCCATGAGTAATCTAATTATATCAATTTAATGCCGAAAACCCTCGAAACTCTAGAAGATGACGTCCGTTGAAGGTCAAGGTCAAAGTAAAGGTCGCCATTGGATAGCTAGGAAAAATCCTAGACTACTAGTACTTTTCCTTGATCCAAACTTCTACATGTTGCCAGATAACCAGTAACTTGGAATACCCAGTAAATCTTATAATTTTCTGAGTTTGTACCTCTATATCTTGAAAATCCTTCATACGATTGAGTTGTGCCCATGAGAACTTTTTATCAGGATGCTTCAAAGAGTATTTTCCCAAAGTATGAACGAAATCCACTGGGACCTAATTTCCATAAGGTTTGCGCGGGGTACTTTAGTTATAAATTTTCATCTTCGTCCAAGATTTCCCAGGTTTCTTCAATGATGGTCAATTGGTAGTGATAAAAATATTACCTATTTAAAAACTTTATACATTTTTAAACGTCATTTTTTTTGTATTTAGATTTAGTTCAATTCCGTTATCTGTTATGGCAACAACGAAGTGATTCACGAACTATTGTATCCAGTCTGAACACAGGTTTACATTGGGAAAAAAAAGTGTACCAGTTTTTTATGACGGGAAGTGTACCTATGCACTTTTTAAATATTTTTTTATTTTATGAAGAATTTTTTGAATGATGAGTTTTTAATTTGACTTGTGGTATTTTTGTAAAAATTTGACGTAAGTTCAAAAACACTGCTAAACTGAAATAATTAGATACTTATTCAATTATTATATATAGTCCGTCCGTTATAACTTTTCCCATGCGGTACGATTCATTTTCAATCAAATTAAGTCAAAACATAAATTGAAACGAACGTCGATGTGTATATACATTTTGTATTCTGTATACTATATACTACACACATCGGCGTATGTTTCACTTTCTGTTTCGACTTAATTTGATTGAAAATGAATCGTACCGCATGGGAAAAGTTATAGCGGACGGACTATAGTTTATCTTTTTCTTCTATCCTAATTAATTGCTATATACTCTGGGCTAATTAGCAAAATTCATGGAAAAGTTATTTACCAGTAATTTTATTGCTGGAATGGAATTATAAGATCTTATATATTATTAATATAGGTATGCAAAGTCCGCAGATAGTGTGCTACATTTTTTATAAACAAAATGGCGTCCGAAAATCGTGTTTTTTTCAATTATTGCTCTATAACTCCGAAGATTTTAACTTTACAACAAAAACACTCAAATAAAAATTCACCGCAATTAAATTTTGCATAGAGATCTGTTTTTCACGATTTGCTTCGACGAAAATTTTCCTCGGAAAATGCGGGTTTTCCTAACAAAAACTCTAATTTTTAAATAAAGTTTTAGGTAACTAATTATTAATCAATAATTAAATAACTTAGTGACATCAAAGCTTTCTTGGTATAGATTGTAATTCCAGAAGCTGGTGAAAATTAAACGAATATTTTAGCAACAATTCAATTGTTAATTAACAATTTACGATCGCAATAATAACCAAAATAATAATGATACATTGATCAAACTTATAGAGAGTATAAAGATGACATGCTTATTTAATATTTTATCGACAAAATATAAATTTTTCTTTTTTTTGCATAATCTTTAAATTTTGAAAAAAAAAATTAGTTATAATACGCTGGACTAATTATTAAAGTACAAAGAAAGGTTATTTACCAGCAATTTTATTGCTGGAATCGAACTATAAGATCCTATATATTATTAATATAGGTATGCAAAGTCCGCAGATAGTGTGCTACTTTTTTTATAAACAAAATGGCGCCGACAAATCTTATTTTTTTCAATTATTGCTCTATAACTCCGAAGATTTTCTTTACACCAAAAACACTCAAATAAAAATTCACCCCAATTTAATTCTACATAGTGGCAAGTTTTTTCCGATTTGCTCCGACGAAAATTTTCCTCGTAAAATGTGGGTTTTGCCGACAAAATCTCGAATTTTCAAATAAATTTTTTGGGCCAGTAATTATTTATCAATAATTATATAGCTTGGTGAAATAAAAGCTTTCTTGGTATAGATTATAAATTCAGAAGCCGGTGAAAATGAAACGAATATTTTAGCAACAATTCAATTGTTAATTAACAATTTACAGTCGCAATAACAACCAAAATAATCATGAGACATTGATTAAACTTAGAAAGATTATAAAGGTGCGATGCCTATTTAATATTTTGTCGACAAAATATAAATTTTTTCATTTTTTGCATAATCTTTAAATGTTTAAAAAAATTGTTATAAACAAATTAACATTTCTGAGAAATTGTTTATTATATTCTAATTTTAAAAAATACTTAAAATGCGTATTTCATAGGTCTTGAAAATGAATGCTTTAAAAATTTTTTACAACCATTTGCAAAAAAGTTATGAAACAGCAAAATAAATATACGATTTCTCCATTGTTTATAATTTGTTTTAATTGTTTCAAAGCTTAAATGTGAGTCTATGGTACAAACTAATTACTCACAAAGAATGTCAAAAATTAGTGCAATGGTTATATTTTAATCAAAGATTAAAAATACTTTTTTTGTAATTTTTAGCGCAAAAGTAGACCTGATACAGAGTCGAGCTAAAATGTTCACTCGAAGCGACTGACACGCAGCATACATTATTATTTATTAAAAGTGTACGTTGCGCGGCCGGTCGTCGCTCTGAGTGGAAATTTTAGCTACAGTACTGTATTAGTCTACTTTCACGCGTGTAAATTACAAAAAAAATATATTTATAATCTTTAATTAAAATATAACCATTAAACTGATAATCGATATTTTTTTGTAAATAATTAGCTTGTACTTTAAACTCACTTCTACGCTTTGAAAGAATTAAAAAAAATTATAAACACCGTAGTAATCGTATGTTTATTTTGCTGTTTCATAGATGTTTCATTTGCATTTTCAAGATATTTGAAATACGCATTTTAGCTATTTTTTAAAATTATAATATAATAAAAACTTTCTGAGAAACGTTAATTTGTTTATATCTATTTTTTTAAACATTTAAAGATTTTGCAACAAAAATAAAAAACTTATATTTTGTCGACAAAATGTTAAATAGGCATCTCATCTTTATAAGATTTCAAAGTTTGATCAGTGTATCATAATTATTTTGGTTATTATTGCGACCGTAAATTATTAATTAACAATTGAATTGTTGCTAAAATATTACTTTAATTTTCACCAGCTTCTGGAACTATAATCTAAACCAAAAAGGCTTTTAAGTCACCAAATTATTTAATTATTGGTAGATAATTACTATCTAAAACTTTCTTTGAAAATTAAAGATTTTGTTGGGAAAACCCGCATTTTCCGAGGAAAATTTTCGTCGGAGCAGATCGGGAAAAACACGTCTCTATGCAGAATTTAATCACGGTGAATCTTTATTTGAGTGTTTTTGTTGAAAAGTTAAAATCTTCGGAGTTATACAGCAATAATTGAAAAAAACACGATTTTCGGGCGCCATTTTGTTTATAAAAAAAGTAGCACACTATCTGAGGACTTTGCATACCTATATTATTAATATATACAATCATAAGATTCGATTCCAGCAATAAAATTGCTGGTAAATAACTTTTCCCAAAAATGGCCTATTCTCCGATAATCAGCCCAGACTAATATTCAATATTTTGAAACTCATAAAATAAAGAATAGATTCTTATTATTCCAATAAACTCTCAAATGTCGTTGTTAGATCAGCTTTAAATTTTTAATATGTTACATAGCAAAAAGAAGGATAAAATCAATGTTTTCAAAATAACCGGTATATTACAACCTGTTTACTATTTCCTTTTGACAGTTTCAAAATTATTACAAAGTAAAATTTTACGATAAACTGATACGGCTAGTGCGTTTGGGGAGCCGTAACACATGAGCTATGAAAAAAAAGATCTAAGAAACTAGATTCTCATGCTACCACACGAGCCAAATAAAATACAATAAGGGTCTATTGTGTTCCTTAAAATCTGCGTCCTTTGCATTAGAGTCAAAAGGAGCTCATAGCTAGTGATTCAGTGATATAGCTTTTATTATTTTATGAGGGTATTGAATTCAAGAGCTGCTATTCATCCTGCTGGAGATTTTCTTACGTAAAATATAGCCATGAGTATAATAAGAACTTAAATTTTATTATTAGAATAAAACTGAAAAAAACTGGTATTTATTAAACTGTATCGTTTACGGCATCCTTATTTCGGCTGTAACACAGTTGCTTATATGCAGCGTGTTTGGTAATGAATGGGCCATAGCTTAACTTCGATTCCTGAGGTTAAAATAGGTCGATTTAAGCTAACTTATCTTAGTACGAAAGTTGCTAATAACCGAAATACAGGGTGTAAAAGTTAAACTTTTATTTTATTTATTTTTGAATATTTCCTGACACGCATGGTATAACAACACGAAATTTCTTACCAAATATTATATATTACCCAGGGGGCTCCACATGCGTCTTTTAGCGCTCATTTAATACGTTCAATTTTTTTATCCCACACTCCCACACCATAATTTCAAGATCAACACTTTTATTCCCCTATTATTTTTACTTAAATACATTCATCTCACAAAATTGCGAGACAAACGCATTTTAAATCTACGATGCAAAATTCAATTTTTTGTATTTCATTGCGGTTACTAAAAACCATTTGACATATCCTTGTCATACTTGGCAGCAAGTGTAGGTACTGTACACCCAACTAAAAATATGTTCAAACGTTTCTGGCTACTACCAGTGGAGTACGACGGGAGACAGTGAATGGCTGACCCTTCCCAAATACTCCGCCACTGGTGGAATTTATATTTTAGTGCATTTTTTCGATTCTCTAATACTTTCTATGTAAATAATATACTCTTCATTCGTAACGATAAAGTCATTAGTTTTCGAGATATTTGAAGTTAAAAACAAAGGGGCATAATACATTAATCAAAATAACTTAACTATTCTAACTGGGAAATAAGCCACAATTTAACTTGAAAATATAATTTTATTATCGTTTCAGATATCTCGAAAACTCATGACTTTATCGTTACGAATGAAGAGTACATTGTTTATAAAGTATTGGAGAATCCAAAAATTGCACTAAAATAGCAATTCCTCCAGTGGTGTAAAATTTGGAAAGGGTCAACCATTCACTTTCCCTCGTCGTACGCCACTGGTAGTAGTCAGAAACTTGTGTTTAACATAATTTAGTAGGGTGTACAGTATCTACACTTGCTGCCAAGTATGACAAGGATATGTCAAATGGTTTTTAGTAACTACAATGAAATGCAAAAAACTAAATTTTGCATCGTAGATTTAAAATGCGTTTATCTCAAAAACGGTTGAGTTTATCGACATAAACGTAGTATACCTTTTTTAAGTAAAATTAATAATGGAATAAAGGTTTTGATCTCAAAATTATGTAGAGTGGGGGAAAAACTGAACGTATTAAATGAGTGCTGAAAGACGTATATGGCGCCCTCTGGGTAATATATAATTGTTGGTGGGGAATTTAGCTTTTTCGTCCCAAATACCCACACTTACCAAATTTAGTGTTATTCAGGAAATATTCTAAAATAAATAAAATAAAAGTTTAACTTTGACACCCTGCATTTCGGTTATTATTAACTTTCGTTCTAAGGTAAATTAGCTTAAATCGGCCTATTTTAAGCTCAGAAATCTAAGGTTAAGGTATGGCCCATTCATTACCAAACACCCTGTATATAATAAATATTATATTCTATTACTATCTTATTTCTTTTATACTTTTTATTAAGAGCGTAGGCGCAAAATTTCGGGCCAACGATTTTTAAATGCATTAATTTTTTTCGAATTCTGAAAAAACTAATAAATGTTTTTAAAAACATTAAACGCAGAATGAAAGATTACATTATTACCGAGGGCCGAAAGTTCCTTAGAATAAACAAAAAGTTTCTTTTGAATCAGATATTTGAAATTAAAAATCACACTCACTTTTCTCTTCTTTTTCACGGACTTTCTGCCCTGGGTAATAATGTAGTCCCTCATTCTGCGTTTAAATTAAAAAAAAATACTTATTAGTTTTCTCAGGATTCAAAAAAATGAATGCATTTAAAACACATTGGCGAGAAATTTTGCGCTTGTGCCTTTAACTTATAAGATACAAATAAACTACACAAGGAAAAATTTCCTGTAGCTGGCTGTATACCATTAATTACAAAAAATTGAAGAAAAATCTGCTGTGTAAAGGGTATATTTATTTTTAAAACCCCAATAAAGGGCTACATTAAAAGACATAACGTTTTCGCTCTAAAGAGAGCATCATCAGTGTTCTTTGCAAGCTCTACATGCTAAGCCACCAAAAATACATGGGTTAAAACCTTTAAAATGTCGACTAAAAGTTTTACATTGAAATGTTATATACTAAATCCTGACGATGGATGAAATTAATAAAGATACCCTAAGGCATTATATGACTATTCCACGAAACACGTGGGTTGTTGAGTCGAATTCGTGAAGACAGAGAATTTGACTCAACAACCCACGTGCTTCGTGGAATAGTCATGAATATAATGCCTTAGGGTATCTTTATTAATTTCATCCATCGTCAGGATTTAGTATATAACATTTCAATGTAAGACTTTTAGTCTACATTTTAGGGGTTTTAACCCAATTATTTTTGGTGGCTTAACATGTAGAGTTTGCAAAGAACACTGATGGTGCTCTCTTTAGAGCGAAAACGTTCTGTTTTGTATTTGTAGCCCTTTTTTGGGGTTTTTAAAATAAATATGCCTGTTACACAGAAGATTTTTCCTCAGTTTTTTTATATAAATAAACAATTTCTGGATTGTAGCCATCAATAAAAAATATAGACAGTAGAGTAGAATATATCTCGCTCATTCAAAACAAACTTTTTTTTAGTCTAAGGGACTTTCGGCCCTCGGTAATAATGTTGTCTTTCCAGAGGCGTAACAGAGGCCCCCGCAGCATGAAGCTTGCGGGGGGCGCCCCAATATGTCCCCATCTTGTCGTCTAGTATATGTAAAATCGTGTTATTGTTATATTATTTTACGCATACATACACAGCGTTTTTTAAATAATGTAGTATTGAAAATGAAGTTGCCCATCAGATAGATTTAGATAGATAGTATTAATAAAATTGTAGATAATTCGCTGATAGTAGTGCACGAAGAAAGTTGTGCATCTCATAGAATAATATTTCATTCTATACCAATTCAGATGAAAAATGTAAGTTGTCATAAACAGTGCATGAATACACTAATTGCCCAGTATATGACCGTTTTGGAGTGTACTTCTACAGAGTATTAATTTTCTTGACAATTTGGATTAAGGTTCTACTTATCCTCCAGTTCAAAGTTGGACTTGTGCCGTTGGTTGCTTTTGATTAAAGGGTTAAGGTCACCCCTTCTTATGGGTGAAAAACATAACTTACCTTTAAAATAAGTCCTGAAATGGATAAATTGACTAATTAGACGCAACTATTGTTCTATAGAGTTTCTTTATCTAGTCAATACTCTTCAAGTTATTTGCGAGGTAAATGTTGCGATTTTTTGAAAATAACTCAAACAATACATAAGTATTTTATCGAATTAAATATTATCGAAAAAATATTGTTAACAAAAATGTAGCTTATAAAAAAAAACAAAAAACAAATGGTGTATTCATGAAGTCTATCGCCACAATAAAAGCAAAGTTGTAGCTCATGAAAAATTGTTCTTATTCGTCCAATTCCAAATCGAATATTTCAACGTGAAATAACCAAAAAATAAGCACTATTCGGAGAAAACGAAAAATTTATACATGTTAAAAAAAGCTTAAATTATTTATAGTATCTTTTTTATAGCGTTAATAGCAAATTTCTAACATCAAACCTAACCGAGTATGCTCAAAATAAAGTTGGCCCAAAATAAATTTACCTTTATTTCGGAAACCTTAACAGTTTGAGCGATACATTATTAGCAAAAAATTTTGCAAATGGCGTCCCCTATTATCCCTTAAAAAATTTCCATCGACCTACCAAACACCCCGTATAAGTTTTTGTTACACATGTCGCATTTAGTAATTTTTTAAAGGGGTCCCATTTCCAAATCTGGGGGGGCACGACGGATTTTGTTACGCCACTGTGTCTTTCATTCTACGTTTAAGAGGATCGGTACGTATTTTCGGCTGCAATGCTATTCAAATAGGGATTCATTTTTTTCGAATCCTGAGAAAACTAATAAGTATTTTTGAAAAATGTAAACGCAGAATGAAAGATCACGTTATTAGCGAGGGCCGAAAGTCCCTGAGAACTTCTATAATGTTTATTTTAATAAGTTACAGGGGTGAAAAACTAAGAGAAAATTTAGTGTGATTTTTAATTTCAAATATATCATTCAAAATAAACTTTTTATTTATTCTAAGGGACTTTCGGCCCTCGGTAATAATTTAGTCTTTCATTCTGCGTTTAAATTTTTCAAAAATATTTATTGGTTTTTTCAGGATTCGAAAAAAATAAACACAATGCCGTGGTAATATTTTCCAAATCTATCTTTGTCTTACAACGCACTCAGCCGAATATAATATTGTCAGCATATATTGTCAGTCAGACACTGACAATCACTGACAATTTTAAATATTTGACATTGCATCGGGAATATGTTGAGTTATTGATTAAATATTATTGATATATAATGTATTTGATAAATAATTGATTTAAGACGTGAACTTAATAAAAAGTTATTTATTGTGTATTATTTGTGGAAGATCCAAGCAGAGAATACATCAGGATAATATATTCTGTGATCAAAGTATTTTGTTGTTAAAGATGTTCAAAATTGTAAGCATTCCATAACAATATATTATTAAAAAATCACTTTAACACTTTTTCTCTTTTTTCGATTGAGTATTAGTCTTTGTTGTACAAATAAATTATTACAATCACTGAATACATAGTTAGTGAAAAAATTATCACATTTATTAACTGAATTAATAATTTGCAATTATAAAAATAACAGTTATCCAAGAACATTCAAAACCCATCTCTTTAAATTAATGATGATATTTTCAAGTAGAATGACATTCTAGTAATGTTTACATATCCATACCAGTGTGAATTTTACTACACGTAATTTGCCGTGTAAAGACAGAAAAAGTAGGGATACACGTAAAATATTTGCGAATTATGTACCCATAGCCTTAAATGTTTCAAAAATATTTATTAGTTTTCACAGAATTCGAAAAAAATGAATGAATTTAAAAAGCATTGGCCCGAAATTTTGCACCTACGCTCTTTAAGTTTGTTTAGCTTGGGAATATTTTGACAGATTCATTGTCGGAAACGTACCCCAAAAAAATTAGTAAATGTCACTATTAATAGCTAAATAATAAACTTACTGTTGCAGACATTCCCTTCCTTCATTGAACAAAGAATAATAATGGGAGTGAATATAACAATAAAATTACAAAAATAAACTTTTTTTACAGTTTTATTTTGTTAATAAACCGCATGTGCATATTGGATATGAGCAAGTGTGCTTGATTGTATAGCCAGCCGCTTCCAGCCGGTAAAAAGTTAACCAACGTAGCAAAAAATAATTACTAAATTTAGTAGACAATTGGGATTGGGATCAGTGAACCGAGGATACTTTTTTCTTCTCTCTTTCGTAAGCCCGCTGTCCAATGTCCCATTTGTCTTAGAAGTGAAAACCCAGTGAAATAAAGAAAGCGATCCAATGCTCTCACAAAATAAATGTTATCTATGGGTGCTTAATCGGATGGTTTTAAAAATAGTATAGTCCATGTGGTGAGACCTCTCCCGTCTAAAAAAATTTCTGATTCGGTTTCTTTGCTGATTTCTATTCACAAATGTCCCCTTTAAACAAATCTGAAGGGTGCCGGGTGGAATTTTTGGGCAGATTTTGCTTAAACACTTTTCTCTACAACCGTGTTAAAAATGCAATTTTTAGCACTCCATACGAGCGTTAAAAATGCTACTTTAAGGCACTAGTGCTTTAAAATTATGGCACTGCAATTAGTATTGACCGTATAGGCAATTTTGATGTAATGTCAAAAAAATATAAAAATGGAATGTCAAAAGTAAAAGTTTTTGTAGATATTGTCCTGTAATTACGTTTGTAGAAAAAATATTGTATGGTATGCGTGTTGAAAAGTACATTTTTAACCCACTCATGTGAATTGCAGAACTCGCTATCGCTCATTCTGCAAACTTTCACATGCGTGCCTTAAACGTGTGCTTTTAACACTTACATCATAAATAATTATTTTTAAACAAATACAAAAGATCACCTTTTTTGACCCGAAAAATATTTTTTGGGTTTCTGGTTTATTCTAAACAAGAAAGGTATCTTGTGATTTTTCTCAAAAATTGATAGTTTTCGAGTTATAGGCAATTTAAGATCTGAAAAATGCGAAAATAAGAATTTTCAAGCTTAAAAACTCATACTTAAATTAGTATTTTTGAGGTTGCCAAGTACTTAAATTGTAGTTTAAACATTAATTTTCAAGATTCTGAAGAGTGATCGGCTCTAAATGCAATTTACACCTTTGTTATTTAATTGTTAATTATGCGTGTCCATCCGATATTTTTGCCGGTGCGGCGCGCTCTATTTCAACAATCTCCTATTATCCGAGATCTATATTTTTTAGATTCTTTGGAACATTCTAAATAAAATATGTTTCTTGTCATTTTTCTCAAAAGTTAATAGTTTTAAAGTTATACGCGAATTTGAAATCCGAATTCGCAAGAATCAAAAAAAATATTTTTCGGAGGCAAACAGGGGATTGTTGAAATAGAGTGCGCTGCACCTGCAAAAAGATCGGATGGACACGCATATTTAACAATTAAAAAACGACGGTCTAAATAATTAGGGATAGACCCGATCACTCTTCAGAATCTTGAAAATGAATATATTTCTACAACCGTGTTAAAAATGCAATTTTTAGCACTCCATACGAGCGTTAAAAATGCTACTTTAAGACACTAGTGCTTTAAAAATTTTAAGGCACTGCAGTTCGTATTGACCGTATAGACAATTTTGATGTAATGTCAAAAAAATATAAAAATGGAATGTCAGTCAAGTTCAAGTAAAAGTTTTTGTAGATATTGTCCTGTAATTACGTTTGTAGAAAAAATATTGTATGATATGCGTGTTAAAAAAATACATTTTTAAGGCACTCATGTGAATTGCAGAACTCCCTTCGCTCATTCTGCAAACTTTCACATGCGTGCCGTAAACGTGTACTTTTAACACTTATATCATAAATAACTATTAAACTACAATTTAAGTACTTGGAAACCTCAAAAATACTAACTTGAGTAAATATGAGTTTTAAGCCTTGAAAATGCTTATTTTCGCATTTTTCAGATTATAAATCGCCTATAACTCGAAAACTATCAATTTTTGAGAAAAATCACAACATACTTTTCTTGTTTAGATTAACCCAGAAAACCTAAAAAAATATTTTTCGGGTCAAAAAGGGTAATCTTTTGTTTTTAAAAAATTAATTGTTGTAATTTGTTTAAAAAAATTGTTTAAACAAATTCTGCCCAAAAATTTCGGCCGGCACCCTTCAGATTTGTTTAAAGGGAACATTTTTGAAGAGGAATCTGCAAAGAAACCGAATCAGAAATTTTTTCAGACGGGAGCGGTCTCACCACATGGACTAGTACGGGATCTTGGATGAATGGATGAACAACATCGATAAATCAAATAAAGGAAAAAATAAATAAAACGGAAGATGAAATTAAAATTTTAGATTATTAAACCAAAACTCTGAGATGCAATAGTTATTTTCCTAACAAGTGCAGAAAGTCATACTTTTCCGCACGCGATTGCAGTTTGCCGAACGAAGCGAAGCGGAGTTCGGCAAGCAGTCGAGTGCGGAAAAGAGACTTTCTGCAAGAGTTAGGAACAATATTTTTTCTACGAGCATTTAAAAATGACCAAATTAATTGAATTAATATAAAAATACATACACAAATTAAATCTTTGACAAGGTTGTCAAAACCAAACTTTCTATATAATTGGTTAGCATGACGACGATCTAATAACACCGAATTAAATTCAATGCGGTGCCTAAATACCTGTTATGTACAGGTTTTAATATTTTAAAGGCATAGCAACGATGTCAAACAAAGCAATTATTGTCAAGAAGCACGTCACACACTTTAAAATTTATCTTTACTTACGAATTAAAAAATAATTCAGTGATTTAGATGGCATCAAGTGACGAAGAACTACCTCCATCTATCCTCGACGTTGTCAATTATTTTAATTTGTTACCGGAAAAATCAGCAAACAGGTACAAGAAAGAATACAATATTTTTATGAGTTGGTGTAAAGAAAAAAGTGTAAATAGCTTAAAAGAAGAAGTGTTTTTGGCTTATTTCATTAGTCTATCCAAAATCTGCAAACCAAATACTTTGTGGTCCCGCTATTCCATGCTCAAGTCAGTATTAAAAATTGAAAAAAATGTCAATATAGGCGATTATAAGTTAACAGCATATTTGAAGAAAAAAGCGTAGGACTCAGTTGTACGTTCAATATAAACATTGTCAATAATAAATAGATATTATTAAAATTACATATTTTGTATTTGATAATAATAAAATTATTAAAAAGTTGATTTAATTCTTTGACAATGTTGTCAAAACCAAACTTTCAATATAATTAGTTAGCATGACGACGATCTTGGTTTCCATGACGGTGGATACGCGTGCGGAAAAGTAAAAACCGCGTGCGGAAAAGTAAACCGCGTGCGGAAAAGTAACACGCGTGCGGAAAAGTAAAACATTCTAAACTAAAATGCGTGCGCGAAAGTAGACATTTTTGCACGCTCGTAGAAAAAGATATTGGCATTGTATTTAAAAGTAAAATTTCCAGCACAATAATTACAGTTTCAATTTTAATATATGCAAGTAAAAATAATTAGAAGAAATAAAGGCTGATGATCACACATATAAAAGTAATAATAAAATCAAACACACAGTAATAATAAAATGAATTATAATAAGAAACGAAAATATAAAAATAAAAAATAAACCTAGGTATAATACACAAAATATAACGAACACGATTAAGCTGATATAAAAAAGTGAAACATGAAAGCTTAACAAGGCAAATTGTAGAGCCGGGATCAACGACAAAATGGAGGGCAAATCAAGACAAACAGCTGAACATTCTGCTGTAACAAAATCTTAAAAAAGCCAGGCGAACCATGCGATAAAAAAATCGCACCCAATTTAGACACCCTATCTTTATTGTTATGTATACCGCGTTTCTCTATCTCTGACAACACAATTGCCTCATCCAATTACATACAAAATGAGAATTATCTGTTGCAGAGAGACAATCAAACATCAACAGTATGTTAATAATAATAAGGGATATAATAGACCCAAAAATTCCAAAATTAACGAAAAAAAACTATAACACATAAAATATCAACAAAAAAAAATAAACTGTTATTTTTATCAGCGTATTATAGTAATTTACTTAACATGACGCCATTTGGCGTCATGTTAAGCCTGTTCATATTTGGCTGCTTACGATTCTGACAACTGCCACTTTAACTTAAATGTCATGTGAGAATAAATGTTATAAATGTGTATTATCACGGACTTACCTTTTTTTAGGTTTAATAAAATAAAATAAACTTAAGATAAAATTTCAAACTCCAATATAAAAAGTAGTTGTGAAAAAAACTGTTTGTGTAATATAAAAAACTTCAAAATGCAAAAATTCGACAAAAAAACAGCAAAAATTCAACAGACCGACAGCCACAAAAGTAAACAAACCAGAAACGTCACAATGTACAAAATCTGAAAACATTCCTAAGTGTCTTTTTTGTACCTAGCTCTTTTCAATATACTGAGACTAGAGCGTTCATAAAAATAACATGTGTTTTTACTTAGTAACAGGCGGTAGCTGGTTTGTCTTTAGTTTCATGCGTGACACGTTAAATGCTACTAGGAGCACTCCCGAATCATAAAAAAAGAATGTGTGTGTGTGTGTGTACTTTGTACGCACGTAAGAAGATATTCTTCTATTATATAATAGGTAATTTAAACGAAGTAAATATACTTAACAGGTTATTTGTATTTTATTTAAAAATCAAACTAACTTTCTTATCTACCACTTTCAAAAAAATTTTATTAAAACAACCAAAAATAAAAAAAAATATGAATCGCCCAGTATTTGAACCTGCGTCATTCCAATATCAGAGCTAACGCATTATCAACTACTCCAGAGAGGTCCTTTTAATTGACATGTAAGTTTCGGATATAATTACACAACACGGCGACATATAGTGTAAAAATGTTATGCTTACATAATATTTTATTATTTTACTACTGAGAAACACAAATCCAAAAACACAAGAATTATAATAAATAATACATTTCCTAAAAACACTAATACAGGGTGTTTCATTAATAATTGTCCATATAGTAACTGGAGAAACCTTAGCGCAAAATACGAAGATTTAACCTAAAACACTTAAATAAAATGTGGTTCCTTACTGAGTTACAGGGTGTTTTATCTAAACATTTAAAAATTATTATTGCTCAGCATTTTAAAACTATTCGACGTATTCTTTTCATACTTAGCAGAAAGTGCGACTACTACACACCCTACTAAATTATGATAAACAAACGTTTCTAGCTACCACCAGAGGCGTACGACAGGGGATGGTGAATGGTTAACCCTTCTCAAATTCTACACCACTGGAGGAATTACTATTTTAGTGCCATTTTTAGATTATCCAATACTTTCTACGTAAATAATATACTCTTCCTTGGTAACGATAAAGTCATTAGTTTTTGAGATATTTGAAGTTAAATATGAAACGGCACAGTTATTTTGATTAATTTATGATATGATTCAAATATGATTAAAATTTAAAAATTATTTGTACCCAGTACTTTAAAACTATTTAGCGTATCCTTATCATACTTGGCAGAAAGTGTAGGTCCTGTACACCCTACTAAATTAAGATAAATTAACGTTTCTAGCTACTAACAGAGGCGTACGACAGGGGATAGTGGCTGGTTGACCCTTCCCAAATTCTACGCCACTGACGAAGTTGCTATTTTAGTGTAATTTTTTGATTTTGCAATACTTTTTATGTAAATTTTATACTCTTGATTCGTAACGATATATCGATTAGTTTTCGAGATATTTGAAACTAAGAATGAAGCGGCACAATACATTAATCAAAATAACCGTGTCGTTTCATTTTTAACTGCAAACAATTCGAAAACTAATGACTTTATAGTTATGAATGAAGAGTATATTATTTTCATAGAAAGTATTGGAGAATCGAAAAATTTAACCAAAATAGCAATTTCGTCAGTGGCGTAGAATTTGGAAAGGGTCAACCATTCACTTTCCCCCGTCGTACGCCTCTAGTAATAGCCAGAAACCTTTGTTTAACATAATTTAGTAGTTTGTACAGTACCTATACTACCTACCAAGTATGAAAAGGATACGTAGAATAGTTTTAAAATGCTATACAAAAATAATTTTTAAATTTTTAGATAAAACACCCTGTAACTCAGTAAGGAACCACATTTTATTTAAGTGTTTTAGGTTAAATCTTCGTATTTTGTGCTAAGGTTTCTCCAGTTATTATATGGACAATTATTAATGAAACACCCTGTATATTCTTTTAATGACTTATTTGCACGGTTACAGATACATACATACCTATCTTGAAAGATTAGCAATGAACTACATACTGTCTGTGTACATAATGTCTGCGCAGGCGCGCAGATTTATGTACAATTTTACCCTCAATCGAATCGCGCCTAAACAAGAATATCTTCAAAAATTTTGTTATTGTTGCGAAGAATAAAGGTTTTTATTGAAAATAAACAAATATATAAGACAATCGGATAGTAGATACAGCTCGGTACATCATCATTCTCTTTCCCTTATCTCTATGCGGGGTCGGCTTCCCTAATTGTATTTCTCCACACAATTCTATCTTGGGTCATATCAATGTTAATCCCCTTTACCAACATGTCCTGCCTTATCGTCTCCCCCCAGGTCTTCTTTGGTCTTCCTCTCCTACTCCTTCCAGGAAGCTGCACTTCAGCTATTCTTCGTATTGGGCGATTAACGTCTCGACGTTGAACATGAACAAACCATCTTAACCTATGCTCTCTCATTTTGGCATCAATTGGTGCCACACCTAGACTTCCCCTAATATACTCATTTCTAATTTTATCCTTCTTTGTCACTCCACTCATCCATCTAAGCATTCTCATTTCCGCCACATGCATTCGTTGTTCCTCTTTCTTTTTCACTGCCCAACATTCAGTTCCGTACATCATAGCTGGTCTTATGGCTGTTTTATAGAATTTTCTCTTCAGCTTCATTGGGATTTTTCTGTTACACAACACACCACTCGCTTCTTTCCACTTCATCCATCCAGCCCTAATTCTACTGCATGCATGTCCATCTAACACTCTACAGCTCGGTACGGTATAGGTTATTTGCTTGAGTTGCAAATTGAACGAAAATAAATAAACTAACTTTTGCGTCCAAAAACGAAAATATGCCTGATGTAGGGTTATAGAACTTACAACGAGGAAAGATTATTGGTTTTGTGGAGAAAGTAATGTTCTCAGAGGGACATAGCTGTAGAGCTAGGCGTAATACAGGGCGTTCTGTCCAAAACCTATGCTAGGTAACAGGAACTAGGAAAAATCAAAAATAAAGCAAGGGAAAGTCGCCAAAAGTAATAACGGCTCTCCAAGATCGTTTAATTGTCCAATCAGCTGGAAGACACCCAACCATTTCTCACCTGCAGCTCCAAAGGCAGCTTTTGGAAGCTACAGTTGTAACTGTTTCAGTTGAAACGATAAGAAGAAGAGTTCGTACCAAGAAGTATACAGCAGGAGACAGTTATGGGTTCCCAAGTTATCCAGGCAGCACAATACTGATCGCCTAAATTGGTGTCTTCACCACCAAAACTGGAACATTGGGAATTGACAAAATGTGCTATTTTCAAAAAAAGTCAGGATTTGTGTAAAATCAGATGACCCATGAAATCGTGTACTTAGAGGTCGAGGAAGACAATCAAGAACGAAAACTGTCAGATCTGTTCACAAATATACAAGGGGAAGTGTAATGTTCTGGAGAGGAATTATTTTATTGCATGATAATGGATCTCTACATACCGTAAGACCGTCCGCACATGGGTCGATCGAAGACACGTCTCGAAGTTCGCGCGTCTTGCTCGTCTTGTACGAACCCTGCGTCACAAGCGATTGCCCTCCGCACACTAGTCGATTCTGTTTTTATAAATTAACGCATTTTTTATATAGTAACCAAAACGACTATTTCGATCTGTGAAGTACGGTGTTATTACATTTTTATACAGTTGCATTATACAGTTGAGGGTATTTTTCTACTTCCTCAACGAATTTTATAATAAACATCTAGAAACAGAAGTTCAATGTTTTCAGAATTTTACATTACAAACAATATATTTCCACAAAGCTAATAGTACTACAATTAACGAACATAACATTCACCGATCTTTAAAAAGACTAAAATTTAATTTAGGGCAAAAATCAACAAAAATGAAGCAAACAAATAAAATAATGTGTAAACATGCGTCTCACTCGAATTTTCTCGTTCGCTTCAGATCGCATGGAACGAGAGTCGTACAAGACGAGGAGATTTGCAATCCTAAACGCTCCGTGTACGGAACTCAATGCCACAACGAAGGAACTTAAGTGACGGGGAGAGATCTACGCGATTGGACTCGAGTCGACTACTTCGAACGTCGCTCCATGTGCGGACGGCCTTAGAGTGACTACATACATCATTGAAGCAGAAGGTATCCCTTTTTGGAGTGGCCTGCTTGCTTACCCGAGCTTAATCCTATAGAGTATTTGTGGGATATGCTTAAAAGAAAAATTAGAGCTCATCGGGATAATCCACAAAACACCGCACGGCTAGTCCAAGCTGCTCTTAAAGGATGGAGCAACCTACCACAACAAAACGTTAATAATTTGATTAGGAGCGTGCCCACGTAAACTGAAGCTTGCATAAGGACTAAAGGTGATAACACTGACTACCACAAACTATAAAAAAATAAATAAAAACAATTTAAACATTATTCGTTTTACATTAAAATTTTGTATGCTATTGACTTTAAAACAACTACTTTTAATTTGTGTGTTACATAATTTATTGTTTTATTTAATTGTTATGTATTTGTTATTAAATTGCTTTAAAATAAATATTGTTGGACTTCGTGTGTTTGTTTTTTTAAATTCGCACGAAATAGTAAGAAATATCAGATGATTCCATATAAGTTTGGGTGTGTGTAGGTGCAGCCTTTAGGACTCGTCCGATGGGAGACAGACAATTCCGCTCGGAGATTATATCTTTATCTTGGTGGAAATACAGTAGAACCCCGCAAACCCGAACTAATTGGGGGGACAGCCTGTTCGGATTCCGAAAAGTTCGGATTATCCGAAAGTTAGCCTAAGAAGCTAACGAAGGTGATTTTTAAAAGATTTGAACTGCCACCGATCCCTTTATGAAACTTTATCCGCACGTTTATGCCTCCAATATTCTAAAGCTGAAAAATATTTTTCCACCTACCTCTACCGAAAGTATACTTTTCCGGACCTGATTGTAGGGAGCAAAGTTGTACTTTTCCTCCCTAGGGAGGAAAATATTTTTCCTCCCTAGGGAGGAAAAGTAAAAGTGACGTCATAATATTTCATTCATGAAATATAACTTATTGACGCCCTGTATAATATCTATTTTCTATTACGGAGTATCTATACATTTTAACGTTTATTTATAAAACATCCTGTATTTTGCAGAATGGTAAAAAACAGTAAATTGTTATTTTTATTTAACAATGTTTACATTAATAATTTGACTTATATTTGACAGCTGACAGTTATATTGTACCTACTTGTTGTTTTAGTTCTAATAAATTTTGTTGGTTAGTTACATAAATAAATTAAGTAAAAATGACAAAATGACTTGTTATTTGAGGAAGGTGGAAAAACCATATGTATAACATGGGAGTAAAGTGCCTTTTCCTCCCTTGAATGATTACTGCCCTCCGCTACGCGTCGGGCAGTAAACTTCATTCTCGGGAGGAAAAGTTACACTTTCCTCCCTTGTTATACAAATAGCTATTTTCTACGAGCGTGCAAAAATGTCTACTTTCGCGCACGCATTTTAGTTTAGAAAGTTTCACTTTTCCGCACGCGTGTTACTTTTCCGGACGCGTGTTACTTTTCCACACGCGTGTTACTTTTCCTCACGCGTGTTAATTTAGGTATGTTAATATGGCCTTAAAGTAATTATAATACATGCAATAAACTAATATTTAGATATTATTTACTAATTTATTTCAAATATATCTTATTGTGTTCCTGTTTTAATGAAATTAACGCGACAATTCGATGAAATAAAATTATTTTGATATAATATTCGAAAGTCAAATCGGCAGACAATAACAGTCGTTTTGAATCATTGTCATGGAAACCAAGATCGTCGTCATGCTAACTAATTATATTGAAAGTTTGGTTTTGACAACCTTGTCAAAGAATTAATTTGTATGTATTTTCATATTAATTAAATTAATTAATTAAGATTTGGTAATTTTTTAAAGACTCTTAGAAAAAATATTGTTCCTAACTCTTGCAGAAAGTCTCTTTTCCGCACTCGACTGCTTGCCGAACTCCCGCTTCGCGTCGTTCGGCAAACTGCAGTCGCGTGCGGAAAAGAATGACTTTCTGCACTTGTTAGGAAAATAACTATAGATCACTGAAATATTAAATCGCTAACGCCAGTAGTTTTGTTTAGTCACGGGACATGGGAATTCGGTTATGTAAATGATTCATTTAATTTGTAATCTGGATATTGATTACACTATGTTTCTCATGTTTTTTATCTTTTTCAATGTTTTCGTTCATAGTATACCATGGGAAATGTGTATTATGCACATTCCTTTGTTGATTGTGTTTAAGTTTTTATAAGTATGTACTACGTGTATTTATTTTTAATAAATTTCACATGTCCAAATTCCTATTAATTTTACATTGTTAAATTTTCTGGTTCTCTGTACATATAATAGACATGCTTTTAAATTTTTATTTTTAATTTTTAAAAAATTTTTCACTTTCCGTTGGTTCGGATTTGCCGAAAGTTCGGATTTGCAAGGTTCTACTGTATTACCGTTTTAAAAAAATCGTATATAAAATGTAAATCTATTCAAAAAACCCTTCACGTCTGTCAGGATTATCAGTCACATCTACACAAATGTTTAAACAACAAAAGAAAGAAGAATCTAAAGAGAAATCTTGTCGACACGAGAGGTTACTGAACTAGTATGCTCCCTTACGCAGTGAACTATTTCTTTGTTGACAATGTGTACTAAAAGAACTATCCGCGAGAAAAACTTTCGCAGAACTTTAAAAGATTATTCACAAAACTTCGCGAACATAGACACTGAGTGACCCAGTTATGTAGAACTGAAGCGTAAATATTTAAGTACCGAATTAAAGTCGAATATTATTAACTTTGAAGTTTTGTAATAACGAAGTATGCCGAAGTACGTCTTTTGTTTTTATTTCCCAGGCGGTATTATAGTCAAAAACTCTGATTCAATTTGTAAGAGGGCTTGTTTTTACACAAATAAGTTTCGTTTTCCTAAACTTTAATAGCGAACTTATTTTTCATGTTTGAATACTCTTAATAGAAATTTTCAACTTTTATTTAATTAAATTTTATAGCGGATCTGAGACATTGATCTGGCTTGATCATTTCATCGTGCCTTTTTTATTTTCTTTATTTAAGACGTGTGACAGGGTCCAATACAAAAGTCTGATATAATAGAAATCTAAGGCTTGCACAAAATTTATAATGGAAACAATTTTATTCAAGAAGGGTTAGTGTTCAGAGGAGAAGAATGTACGTGTGCTGTTTGTTCCCTACTTTATTTAATGAATACTCAGAAAGTGTGGAACATCTTTAAATCATAGACCAAGCCACTAAAGAATGATCAAAGAACGAACTTGGAATAACTAAAAAACTAAAAATGAAACACAAAGTGACATTCGGTTATTTTCTTAGTAATTCGAGATACCAATATTCATTAATCTTTTCCATTTACTGAGTAGATTCCTTGTAAGTTTCCTGAGGCCGAATCCTGAGATTGTCAGAGGTTGATTTTTAGATGCTGGATTGTTAACCCTACTATTATTAAACCTCCAATCCTGAAGAGGTAAGTTAACTGATATTAAAAAAAAAATGGTGGCTGAGATTCCCATCCGCCAAAAATGAGAACAATCAAAATTATTATTCCCTAGTCAGAGAATTAATTCCTCCTTCAAGTTTATCTATGCATTATAAAAAATTACCAATATTAAAAAATGGAATACAGTATGATATAGTACAGAACAGTATGATTTAAATAGAAACGACTCTTTCCAAGGTAGTCCAAGTAATGAAACTTAAAATAGGACAAAACCTCGCAATTTTTACAGAATCGATCAATTTGCTTGAAAATTTGAGAATAAGTAGGGGATAGTCCAAGGATCAAAATCTATATGATGCCAAAAGGCGCTTTTACCATGGGGGTGGTTGCCACCCCATCTGGGGGGTGGAATTTTTTTATTATATTTTCACCACAAAAGTTGGTAAAAACATTCATTATATGCAAAAAACGTTCTATAATTTTTTTTGATAAAATTAATAGTTTTCGATTTATTCGCTATCGAAAGTGTTAGTTTTATATCGAAAAAATCAATGTTTTTAATCAGTTTTCTGCTAATAACTCAAAAAGTTTTCGTTTTATCAAAACAACTTTACTTAACAAAAATGTACCTTTTGAAAAAATAAACTAAACCGTTTTTTTTTATTTTCTTTAAGACCAATAGTAATCGAGCTATACTTTATTATATGTATGTTAGCTCTTCTTCGTCAATTGCTAAATATTGTAGTTTCAAAGTCAAATGACGAGAAAACTATGCATTTTTCGATGACAACTTGTTGAAACTAATTTAAAGTATTTAAAAATATCTATCTCCCGAAATAAAAAGTCTCTAGCTCAAAAATGAAGTGACTTATAATGAAACGAATGTCAGTCCCTATTTTTTTTAAGCAAAAGTGATCGGAAAAAACCCCCTAATCACCATCCTAATTAAAATTATTCATTGACCTGATTTGGTCTTCTTTATTTATGCATTATGAATAGGCTCTAGAAGTTTAATGGGCTTAGAATAATTAGTTTAAAAAAAATGGAGTTAAAAGCGAATAACGAGTGTTTGTAGTTTGGTAAAAAATGCCCTTTTCTTCAGAATAGAAAGATTAGTATCAAAAATACAAAAACAATTTCAATATGATATTGTAGCTTATTATAATTCCCAAGAACTTGGTTTGCAAAAATTTTTTCTAGGACAAAAATTGAGTGAGCTATTGACAATTAAAACTTGTAATAACGTGCAAAACCCACCTTAACCAACCCTTTCAATGTCACTTCTTTTTGTGATTGAGGATTTTAAAAGAATTTAATATTAATAGCCTTATAGATCTTGAAAAAACCTACAAAATTCTTTTTTACCAAACTTTCTAAGATAAAAAATAAAAAAGTTACCGTTAGAAAATCAATATATTTAAAAAAAAAGGAGAAATCCAATTTTATTGGAAGCATAATAATGTAAGTTAGCGGTGTTTTCAGTCATTGCCTTTATTCATTCTTCTTTATTTATGTATTATTAATAGATTCTAGAAGTTAACTTGCTTAGAATGATTAGTTTTTAAAAAACTGGAGTTGAAAGCGAATAGCAAATTTTTGTCATTTCAGAATAGAAAGATTAGCATCAGAGATACAAACAAATGTTTAACATGAAATTGTAGGTTATTTAATTCCCAAGAACTTGGTTTGAAAAAATATTTTCTACGACAAAAATTGAGTGAATCGTAAATGAGTATACTATCGAAAAACATTGATTTTTTAAGATAGAAAACTAACATTTTCGATCGCGAATAAATCGAAAACTATTAATTTTATCAAAAAAATGTATAGAACGTTTTTTGCTTAGAATGAATGTTTTTATCCACTTTTGCAGTCAAAATATAATAAAAAAATTTTCATCCCCGAGATGGGGTGGCAACCACCCCATGATATAGATTTTGAATCCTGGACTATCCACTACTTATTCTTAAATTTTCAAGCAAATCGGTCCATTCTGTAAAAATTGCGAGGTGAAAAGCTTTGGTTCCTGGACTAAGGATAATATTATATTAAGTAATACAAACTTACTTCTATGAAACCATGCTTGATGTAGCAGTACATACCTGAAAAGAAGAATTATATTATTAGAAATAGTTTAAAGCAACAGCTTTCTTTATTATTATTCGTGTCAGAAGCATCAGATTACAAATTATTACATAACATGCATAATCATGAAAAAATAAACATAAAACGCGTGGAAAACAAAAAAAAAACACGGAAATTAAAGTTAAGAGGAAACAGTAGCGATCAACAGGTAGCAAAAACGCGTTCCAAGATTGCGGCTGTAATTTTAAATATTTTTTCGAGATATTTGGCACACGTATTCGTAATATAATAAAGAATAGCGGTACAGAGCCCAATTTGAAAAATATATTAATATGTGGAAATTACTCTGTAATTAAAAACAATATTTAAAAAACGAGCCTGTACCGCCATTAAGAAGAACAAAAAAATACACTTTCTTCAAATAAACTTTTTTATCCGATGCCTAGATTTTGTGTCATTTTGGAACTACTAAAATTTTTTATTTCATTAGTAGTTCCAAAATGACACAAAATCTAGGCATCGGATAAAAAAGTTTATTTGAAGAAAGTGTATTTTTTTGTTCTTCTTAATGGCGGTACAGGCTCGTTTTTTTAATATTGTATTTAATGACAGAGCAATTTCCACATATTAATATATTGTTCAAATTGTTCAAAAACACTCAAATAAAAATTCACCGCAATTAAATTCTGCATAGGGACGTGTTTTTTCCGATTTACTTCGACGAAAACTTTCCCCGGAAAAAGCAGGTTTTTTCCAACAAAATCTTTAATTTTCAACTAAACTTTTAGATAAGTAGTTGTTAATCAATAATTAAATAACTTGGTAACGTAAAAGCCCTTTCCGTATATATTATAATTCCAGAAGGGAAATTTAATGAACAGTTTAGCAACAATTAAAATGTGAATTAAAAATTTACGGTCGCTATAATAACGACAATAATTATGATGCATAAGAGTAACTATGATTTTTTCATAAAAAGACACTATACCTATCTAATGTACTTTACAGAATTGAAATTGGACTATTTAAGCGGCCTCAGAAATATTTTAAAATTATAAACAATTTTTTGGTTTATAAACAAATAGAATATCTCGGGAAATATTAAACTAAATTAAATTGTGAAAACGGTATTCAAAAGACAGCGGCAGGACGCTTCTTTTAAAAGAAAAAACGTTTAATTATGACGAGTGGTTCCTGAGATACAACCGGTCAAAGTTGACCGGAATTTACGGCAAAGATATAAACAATAGGATCATAATTTTCAAACCATCACCTTTTTATTTTGTCCTCTTTCTCCACACCAATTTTCATATCTTTAAAATCCTCATAACATATATTATTATAATAAAAACTATCGATAATACGTGTGAAAATTGCCAAAAATAGCAAAATTCCAATCAAAAATTAGGTTGAAGAAAATGTAACCCTCAAAGTTCAAAATCTCATCATCATTATGTTTTTGTTCCTTAATAACTCGAGTAGAGCCATCGAACTAATGCATTATTAAATGTCAAACTTGCTTTTGTTTTGTTATAATATTTATAAGAACAGAAAATTACATATCTTTTCCAGTTGTCGCTTAAATAGTCCAATTTCAATACTGTAAAGTACATTAGATAGGTACAGTGTCTTTTTATACAAGAATCATAGTTATTCTTATGCATCATAATTATTGTCGTTATTATAGCGACCGTAAATTTTTAATTAACATTTAAATTGTTGCTAAACTGTTTATACAATTTCCATTGGCTTCTGGAATTATAATATATACGGAAAGGGCTTTTACGTTACCAAGTTATTTAATTATTGATTAACAACTACTTATCTAAAAGTTTAGTTGAAAATTAAAGATTTTGTTGGAAAACCCGCTTTTTCCGGGGAAAGTTTTCGTCGAAGTAAACCGCAAAAAACACGTCTCTATGGAGAATTTAATTGCGGCGGAAGGCGTCAGGAAATTTTTTAAATAAACATTAATTTTTGGTGCTACGCGCAGGACAGCGGTGTTCGATTCACACAAGTCGATTTCTACCAAAATTTCTTCCAATCTTTATCTAATATATTATTTTTTTACTCTATATTTTGTTGTATTTTAATATTTTAATTCCACAAAAATCAAACTAATTTTATTATTGTTTGTGAAATATTGTTTAAACAATTGCATATGTTTAAAAATAAAAAAAATTTATTCCCTAAGTTAAAATATATGAACAAAGAAAGTTTTTGCTAAAAAAGTGTTATTTCAAAGGATAGAGTATGTGTTTTTATTTTGCAATAAACAAATTTATTTATTTATATCGAAATGTAATAAAAATTAAAATGTATCAATCATTATCAAAGGTCATTGGAATGCCCAATCAGAGCAAACTATCCGCTGTCCTGCGCGTAGCACCA
Organism: Diabrotica virgifera virgifera; assembly: GCF_917563875.1. Lineage (NCBI taxonomy): Eukaryota > Metazoa > Arthropoda > Insecta > Coleoptera > Chrysomelidae > Diabrotica > Diabrotica virgifera. The sequence goes on along the minus strand of NC_065449.1, from coordinate 180,591,867 downwards.
ATAATTGATGTTTATTTAAAAAAATTTCTGACGCCGTGGTAGTTAATCGATTTTAGTTTTGCAAATTGCAAATGAAAGGTACAGTAAACTTCTATAAGCAAAAAAAATTTGAACTTGCTATCTGCTTTATTTTCAGTCCTGTAATATTTTGAAAAAATGAATTTTTTTTGCGAGAGCTCGATTGCAAAATTTATTTTGCAAAATCGATTAAACCAATCTTAATGTAATTTAAGTATTGTTTAACTGTATCATAAAGTTTTTTCTGGGTGAAATATGAAGGTCCTAAATGTAGCATAAATGGTTGAAAAATGTAAAATGCGAATACTTGTTTTTGTATGGTTTTTTCGCAATTATTGCTATTTTGCAACAAGGGTGACCATTTTTTAAATTTTTTGCCCATTCTGTATTATAGGAAATTTAATTACGTAACTTTTATGTCAGTGCAACTTTTCTCGAAAATGAGTACTTTTAAAGTTATAATCAAAAATCAAAGAAAAAAATCGAATTTTTCCTTCATTTTTTGACATTTTGATTATTTAAACAATGTTCCGGAACTTTTTGAGAGGGAGGATAACTCAAATATTATTATTTGAGTTATTTTCAAGCAATTTCTGCAAAAAAATTTGAGTGACCTCTCAACGTCCAAATGTACTAATATTTATACAGATGCGCCCTGGTCTAAGATCTTTTATTGAAAATAAACATGTGGCATTCTTATGGTAGTAGTATCTTAAGAAAAAATTATAGTGAAATTTGGACACCCCATAAAAATTTTATGGGGGTTTTGTTCCTTTAAACCCCCCCAAACTTTTGTGTACGTTCCAATTTAATTATTATTGTAGTACCATTAGTTAAACACAATATTTTAAAAACTTTTTGGCCTCTTAGTACTTTTTCGAAAAGGCAGTTTTTATCGAGATATTTTGAATATTTGTCAAATCCACCACATATTTGTATATGGCTAAGTACGATTAGGGAGACTTGTTAATAATATGAAAATTTATTTTATGATTTACATTTTTAGGTATATTTTGAACCATATTAAAAAAGAAGCCACATCTCGATAAAAGGTGCCTTCTCGAAAAAATACAAAGAGGCAAAAAAGTTTTAAAAATAGTGTGTTTAACTAATGAAACCGCAGTAAAAGTTTAATTGGAACATACACAAACATTTGGGGGGTTTAAAGGAACAAAACCCCCATAAAATTTTTATGTAAACATATTAAAAAAGAAGCCGCAACTCGATAAAAACTGCATTATCGAAAAAATACTAAGAGGCAAAAAAGTTTTAGAAATATTGAATTCAACTAATGGTACCACAATAATAATTTAATTGAAACGTACACAAGAGTTTGGGGGGGTTTAAAGGAACAAAACCCCCATAAAATTTTTATGGGGTGCAAAAATTTCACTATAATTCTTTTTTAAGATGTTCCTGCCATAAGAATGCCACATGTCCATTTTCAATAAAAAATTTCTAATAATCTCGATATATTCGAAAAAATCGATTTTCATTTTGTAACTTCAAAGGGCTGTAACTTTTTTTATGGGCATATTTGTACTAAGGTAAATTAGGTTCATTCGAACTATTTTTGGCCTCAGAATATGTGATTTAATTTATGACCTGTATTTTCGTTACACCCTGTACAATCATAAGATTCGATTCCAGCAATAAAATTGCTGGTAAATAACTTTTCCCAAAAATGGCCTATTCTCCGATAATCAGCCCAGACTAAAGCTGTTGGGGAAGATAATATCGCAATTGAAATAATAAAGATATTATTAGACGAACACATCGAAGTGATGGACGATATATTTAATAAAATATACGAAACAGGCATAATACCAAATGAATGGCTTACATCCGTGTTTATACCACTACCAAAGAAGAGAAACTCCAAGAACTGTGAAGACCATAGGATTATTAGCCTGATGAATCACATGCTGAAGCTTTTCCTACGAATAAATACACAATAGAGTATACAACAAACTAGATGAACATACTGGTCAAACTCAATTTGGTTTTAAGAATGGCTTCGGAACAAGAGAAGCACTTTTTTCAATTCGTGTACAAATTCAAGACACAAACAAATACAGATTCACGAACAAAAGGCTAAAATCAGAATAAAAAGCGAAACATCTGGAAAAATCAATATCGAGAAGGGAGTAAGACAGGGATGTGTCATCACCGTTGCTGTTCAACGTTTACTCTGAGCAGATATTTAAGAAAGCTTTGGAAGGCACCTCGGATTGTATACTTATAAACGAGCAATGTATAAATAACCTGCGATACGCTGATGGCACGGTCATTCTGGCAGATAATGCTGAAGCACTGCAACGCCTAATGTACCGAGTAACGGCAGCCTGTAGAGAATTTGGAATGAAATTAAACACAAAGGACACAAACGATGGTCATTCCTCCTCCTCCTCAGTCGTTTCCTCATTGCTGAGTGTCGTGATTCCCTATAATACGGGCAACTATCTCTTTCCATCGGCTCTGCCTTGAGCTTCCCTCATGGATTCAGAGAATGTTTTTCCACTGGCTTTCTGTACTTGATCCGTCCATCGAGTAGGTGAGCGACCTCTACTTCTGCGCCCTTCAACGTTTCCCGAAATTATAAGTCTCTCAAGATTATCATCACTTCTTCTTACAATATGGCCGAAAAATTTTAAGACGGCGGAGAGGCAAATAGAGGAAAGTCGAGTCTGAATATTAAGCTCTTGGAGGATTGAGTGATTTGTTCTGTGTTCCGTCCATGAGATCCGAAGCATTCTTCTCCAGCACCACATTTCAAAGGCGTCAATCCTTTTTCTGTCGTCCGATTTCATTGTCTATGTTTCGAATCCGTAATTAAATATGGGAAAAATTAAGGCACGTACTAATCTTATTTTGGTGTTCTTCGACAAGGAGCGATCTTTCCAGATTTTCGATAATCGACTCATAGCGTTTTTGGCCATGCCTATTCTCCTACGTATTTCTGTTTCACAAGATCCTGTATTACTGATGTAGGATCCTAGATAATTGAACTCGTTAACCACTTCAAACTGGTCCAAGGCTCCTGTTGTCTGAAGTGAATTTGAATAATCTATTATCATAATTTTTGACCACATCTATTGCTTTCGGCTTCCACTAGCTGCAGCAGGCTGGACATTTCTTCTTCGGATGCAGTTATTAATGTTGTATCATCTGCATATCTGAGATTTGAGATCTTCATTCCTGCGATAGAAATACCGCCATTCCATTTGTCGAGTACTTTTCTCATTATATATTCCCCATAGAAATTAAAAAGACTTGGAGATAGAATACATCCTTGTCGGACTCCTCTACCTATTTTAAAAGGATCGGACTTATGGTTTTCAATTCTTATTCTGGTTTCACTGTTCTCATATAGGCTTTTCACCAGAGCTGACAGATGATCAAGAACCCCCATCTCTGTAGAACTTTCCACAAAACTGTCCAGTTTACACAGTCAAATGCCTTCTGATAATCCAGAAAGCAGATGATCATCGGAATTTTGAATTCTCGTGCTTTCTCAATGAGTTGTCGCATATTAAGAATTTGCTCCCTTGTGCCTTTACCCTTCACGAAGCCTGCCTGTTCTTGTGGTGTTTGTCTATCCAGGTATGTCTGCATGCGACACTTGATGATTCTCAACAGAATTTTACTTGGGTGTGAAATTAGTGAAATGGTTCGGTAGTTACTACATTTTGTGGTTAAGCCTTTCTTATGAATGGGAGTAAATAGTGCGGTACACCAATCACTGGGCCATTTGCCAATTCTCCATACATGATTGCACAGTCTCCACATTAATTGGAGACCATGTTCACCCATGTTCTGTAAAAGTTCTGCCGTGATGTCATCGCAACCAGGTGATTTATTTCTTTTGAGGTGTTTTATGGCTTCATCGACTTCAGACCTTAGAATATCTGGTTCTAGGGTTGTTGTTGAGATTTGCAGTGCTGTTATATGATTAATGTTAGAGGTTTTAGCTTTGTAGAGTTCTGTGCAGTATTTCTTCCAAGTCTCCAGAACTGCATCCATATCGCTTACCATATTACCTGTCTCATCCTCTATAGCGTAATTTCTGGGTTTGAATTCCCGAGCCAGTAACTTTACTTTCTGAAAGAGATCTCTTTTGAAAGCGCCAAAACAGAAGGGTGAATGAAGGTCAATGTCGACGGAACAGATCTGGAAAGAGTAACAAGAATCACGTACCTTGGAAGTAACCTTGATGAAACTTGGGACCACTCACTAGAGATCAGAACACGTCTGGAAAAGGCACGTACAGTGTTTTATAAAATTCAAAAAGTTCTATGCAACCGACAGCTAGATATCTCATTGAGAACTAGAATACTTAAGTGCTATGATTTCTCCACCTTGCTCTATGGTGTTGCAGCCTGGAAAATGACAGAAGCCACACATGACACAAAAGAATCCATGCATTCGAACTCTGGTGCTACCGTAAAATGCTAAGAATATCCTACATGAGCCATACGACAAATGCGGAAGTGTTGAGGAGGATGAACAAGGAAAGATAGCTTATGCTTATAATAAAAGAATGGAAAACACAATATTTTGATCATCGTAAGAAATCAAAAGTATGAACTGCTACAACTTATAATCGAAGACAAAATCAATAGCAAAAGGGGATCAGGAAGAAGACGCAACTCTTGGCTTAAAAACCTACGACAATGGACGAATATGACCTCCATAGAACTATTCAGGGCGATCTATAATAGGATTAAATGGGCAAATGTAATGGCCAACGTCCTCAAGGATACGGCACTTAAGAAGGTTTAACTCAACGGACCAATTTCATTAATAATAATAATGTTTATTTAGGAATAACAATAAAGATTTACAAAAAAAATAAAAAGCATAATGAGTACTACCTAAATAAACATAAATAACTCACTGAAGTTGAGCTACCCTGTATATATATTACTAATATACATACAAAAGTAGCACCCCTTGTGCGTGAGACTTAAAAATATAATATACTAATTTATAAATATAAACAAACACAAAAAATATTTAACAAATGTATAAATGTATACAGTTATATGAAAATTTATAAAAATACTAAAAACTCTAACATTAATCAAGAAAAAATAAAAATATAATAATTTTAATATAATTTGTGATATAAATGTGGCCATCAATAATTCAAGAAATGTCGCAGTTGATAATAAAAATCTATTTAGATACAATTTTTTATTTCTTATTTAAGTTTATTTATTACAATTATTGTCCATTGATAAGTTCTTCGCAGAATTTTGTTGATTTGTTCCCAATCCATTGTTTAATTTCATATTTATATCTATGTTTTTTATAATTTTTAAATTGTTTTAAATTATCCGGTAGTAAATTGTATAATTTGGGCCCTATGTAACCAACATATCTTTGAAGGATGGATTTATTACATTTTGGTAGAATTGTATTATGTTTTATATATCTAGTTTGGTGGGTATGACTGTTAAAATTTAATATGATCTTTTTTCATGTATATGTATAAGGGCTTTATAACAGAATAATTTACGTACATTTAAAAATTTACTTTCGTTATATAACAGCTCACTAGAATATCTTAAATTTTTCCCGTATATAATTCTAATTAGCCATTTCTGAATAATATTTATAGAATGTAAGTAATTATTGCGTATTCCACCCCATCCTAAAAGGCCATATGTGAGTTGAGATTGTATAAGTGCATAATAAAGAATTCGCAAATGAGTTATTCCTAAAAATTGTTTTAAAAATTTAAATCTTGATAAGAGTCCTCTTAATTTATTTACTATATTATTTGCTTGGGTGTTCCATAGTAAATGTAATTGCGCCCGTACTTGTTGTAAAACGTAGATATAATAAAGCAAGCCATCCAAAAGATGAACGACAGTTGGAGATGTCTCACAATAAGAGATCAGAAGGCTAAATATAGCGGATTAAAAAGACTTTGTCCGATTAAACGAAAAAGAAGAAGAAGATACTGATCATCTGAAAAATTATTAAAAAACTTAATTTATATACCATTGCTGATACAAATGTAGCAACACAGGAGTCCCAAGTTTGTAAATAAAAGTGGGAGGGAAAATTATTGTAACTTTTTCCCTTGTTACACAGGTAGGGTTAATTGGGTAGGTACCTCTTGTATCTCTTCAAGGGTCGATAGGGTCTCAAACAATAGACCACGTTCAAACAATGACGGCATAATGTGTACAAAGTTATTTGATATGGGTACAACGGCGCAAAACCAAGAATTTCGTTAATCATAAAATATTCAATCGAAACATATTAATTACTAAAAAAAATAATTAAAATTCTTTGTAAAAGATATATTTAGGTATATTAATTAATTTAGTAAAGGTATATTATTATTTAATTAATTAAAGGTATATTAATTAATTTGTTACGATTTACGGTATACAACCGACTACAGGAAATTATTTTTCCTTGTGGATTTTTCCTCATTCAATATTTTTTATGTCTTCAAACATTGTAACTATTTCAAACTTTCAACTAAAATAAATATACGGTATGCACCAAAACAAAGGACACTGAAATCAGGAAGCCTGTGAAACATAATCGCGTCATATGAAACAAGTGACAATAGTTGTCATGGTATTTTTAAACATTGTTTATTCTAACAAACTGTCAAAAATATTCGAATTGGTGCTTACAACGCAAGAAAAAATATTTATTATTGAGTATTATTTGAGCTCATACGAGAGTGGACGATCAATGGACCTAGTTTTGTTAATGGTTGCTAATCAATTTCGGGAAGAGTTTCAGAAGCCTGCACGGACTAATAAGGACTTGTTAAAGAGTCGTTGCAAAATTTCGTCGAACAGGAAGCGTTCTAACTAAACGCAAAAGCTGTACTGGTCATCCAGTTACCGTGACAACAAATGCGAATCAAGGAAGGCTATTTCAAGAGGTGTTAGAAATCACCAAAAAGAAGTCTCCGCAGAACATCTCTAAAAATGAATTTGAGTGAAACGTCTACCCGAAGAATGTTTAAGAAGATTGGTGGTTTTCCCTATAAAATACCGATTGGGCAACACTTGAACAACCCCTATTTTTTTCTAATGTGTGGTTTACAGACGAATGTCACATCCGTCTGAATGGATTTATCAATCGACAGACAAATCGTTTTCTTGGTTTTGCGACGACCAGACATCATCGTAGAGAAACCTCTTCATAGTGACCGTGTAACGATTTGGTGCTCAGTGTCAGATAATAGATTACTGGGCCCTTACTTCGTGGAAGACGAGCGTAGAAGACCCGTTACACTAAATCAAGTGTGATATAGAGAACACATTTTTACACCATTTTTTATTGATCTCAGAAAATTCTGTCGTGCCAGAAACATACAGTTGAATACCCAATGGTTCCAACAGGATGGGGCTACTTGTCATACCACGAGAGCATCCTTAGATCTGATTCGAGAAAATTTTGAAGACCGCGTAATTTCCCGTAACACGAATTTTCCTTACCCTTCTCATTCACCTGATCTAACAACTCTTGATGCTTACGTATGGGGTATGCTGAAAACAAGCCATTTTTACAGAAAACCCACCGGCAACTATTGATGAACTCCGTGAAAAATTTTTGACCTTTTTCAGAAGAATGCAGCAGCCTATTTTTAATAACATGCTAAGCAATCTTGTAAAGGTTTATGAGTACTGCTTGGAACGCAATGGCGAGCACTTTGAACACATTTTGTATAGAAGCAAAACTTAAAATTGGCATTATTTGAAATGCTGTTATTTAATTTTTCATGTTTAATAAAGCTTTAGTTTTTCAGTATCGTTTGTTTTGGCGCATACTGTATATAGTTTCAAAAGTTATGCATCACCTAAAATGAACATTTTCATAGTTGATTTTTTCGTGAGCAGATTAACGGATTCCGTTATTTTTTTTATTTTAGATTTTTCTTTGGTATGTACCTACACAATTGCGCAAAGGTTTACTCAATCTTTTTTTTTTAACTTATACCGGGTGGAAGAAAATAAATGTTTTTCTTGTGTTAACTTTGAGACGCCCTGTAGGGCGGACAAGTACAAGGTACACGTACAAGGGAGGACAAGGTACAAGTGTGGATACACATCGAAACCGTTTTGTGAACATTTTGTTTTATTAGCTGACCAAGTGAACGGTATGCACAGAGCAACGTAAGAGAGCCGAGATTGTTTAATGGAGGCTCGGTGAGGTTTTGGGGTGGAAATTCCTTTAGAATAAGTACGGATTTGGTGTATTTACGTGGAGGCTCTTTAAATAGCGAGAGGTACATTACACAGATTTTCTTTCTTTGAACACTTTATTTTTTATTAAAGATATCCGAGAAATTAAAAAAATAAAATGTTCACAAAATATGAGACCATAACATAATATCGATGTATACCCACATTTGTATCTTTCCTTTCCTACAGGTTGTCTTAAACTTTTATTTCAGTTAGAACATATCACGTTAAAGAACAAAACCGTATATTTTCTTTGTTTCTAAAGATATGAGGGACATTAAAAAAACAAAATGTTCACAAAACCATAAGCGCTGTTTCACATTATAAGAATTTAAACGTGCGAGGATTATAACGCGCGACGACATTCCAATGGTGGCGCATGTAATCATATGGAGCCTTTCTCATTAGACGGTGGTTGGAACGTTCGGTAAAGTCGCCGTGTTTATGCCGTCCCTCGCTTACAACAACAGACGGCAGCTATGCCGTCTTTACGCACCCAGTAGCATAGGGGACTTAATGAATCCGTTCATACGATACTGTCGTTCAGTCGCACGAAGGTAGTTTCTTTGGTTGTTTGGTACATTATTTTCATTTACACTTTGTGGCTGTTTGAAGTAGGTGCATGTATTTTATATTATGATGTCTCAGATTAATAGTGAAATATTAATGACAATGATTGAAGCGAGACCTGTTCTTTGGGACAAATCAATAGAAATATATAAAGATAGAAACTTGACGAGAAATGCTTGGAATGGTGTATGCCGTGCACTTAGCAGTGAATTTGACGAATTAGGTGATAAAGAAAAAACACATTTGGTAAGTAGAGCAAAATTATTTATATGTTACTGATAACAACAATAATTAAAACTGCTAAGTATATTATAATAAACTTTATTTTACCTAGTTGAAATTAACGTTGAGTATAGAGGGTGTTCCATCAATATGTGTGAATATAAAAATATATAACTCGTATCTTTTGCGTTAATAGGATGGACTCAACGAATTCGGTTCCTCTTATTTCTCTTTCTTCGACGATAAAGTAATCACAACGCTATAATTTGATTTCGCTCCATATAATATAACAATATCTTTTATTCTACGAAATTATATTTAGTTTTATAGGTTAAACGACTCGGTGAAGACTGGAGTAGGACGGCGGTCACGTCTTGTGTGATCTAAAAACAACATTTAAAACGAGGAGAACAACATTTAAAAATGAGTGGATGACCGAGGGTCTTTAAAATTCTGTACATGAAAAACATAGAATTTAATGTTGTTCTGAAGCTGTTTCCTTGTGGATTTTTTGTAATAAACATGGGAAATAACCTACAATTGAACTAAAAAAATAATTTTATTAACGTTTCGACGCCCAAATCGGATGTCCAAACGTTAATAAAATCATTTTTTAGTTCAATTGCGGCTTATTTTCCATTTAGAATAGTTTATTACATAGATTGTATGAGCTAATTAGATGAGCTAATCCAAGATCCCACAAATAACTTAGTACAACAACGATTATAAAAACAAATTCAGACTTTTAATTAAAAACATAAGAAATGATAACTGACAAAATAGAAATTGCAAAAAATGAATTAAATACGCATTACAGTACATTAGGACAAAAGTATGGGACAAAAAATACCCATTTGTAATGATACATCGTAATGATACATATCAGACATCGTATTATGTACCTACCTCAGCCTCAAAGTGTAAATATAAATAATATACCAAACAACACAGCAAAATATCTTCGTGCGACTCAATTCTTATTGTGTGAAAAGGACAGTGCGTCAAAACTACCGCACGAGAAAACCCTCGCACGTTCAAAATTCTTATAATGTGAAGCAGCCCTAAAACTACAATACGATTTCGATGTATACTTACACCTGTACCTTGTTCTTCCTACAGGGTGTCTCGAACTTTACATAAGAAAAACAATTGTTTTCTTCCACCCGGTATAAGTACAAAAAAGAAGTTTGAATAAACCTTTACCCAACTGTATAAATACCAAAGAAAAATCTAAAACAATAAAAAGGAATTAGCGGAATCCGTTAATCTGTTCGCGAAAAAATCAACTATGAAAATGAGCATAATTTTACGTGATGCATAACTTTTGAAACTATGTATATTTTGCGAAAGATAGAAATCTCATTTAAATCAATTTTCAACGGTGTTTAATAGATAAAATGAGACCAATTCGATAAAATACGTTCTTGTGAGTCATATAAATTCCTGAAAAGAGTTGTAAATTTAGACGGCTCTAACCTGTACCTTCCCGTTCTGCAGTAATTTTACTTAAGTGGAGAGATAGATTACTCCATTAAGAAAATACATTTTCTTCTATAGCCGATACTAGTTTAATCTATTTTAAGGAAGTAAACGTTACCCTAAGTGATCTCATTAATAAAATGCATCGATACTGCTTGTACCAGGTGTCCCAATAAGAATGGCTCTCGGCCATATCTCAGGAACCGTTTATAGTAGAGCTTTGAAATAAAAATTTTTATAACAAAAGTTGCCTCAGGAAAAGCCTGGAAATTATTTTCATAATCGTGGGTCCACCGCTAGAGGGCGTAATTGAATATCAAAAATAAAAAAATCTAAATTTTGCAAAATTTTCCTAATGAAGGGGCACTGGAAATCCGATTATTGTATTCTTCATCAAATTCTGCGCATATTTTATTTAACCAGTTTAACTCTACCTTTGCAAATAAGAGGTGGGGGTGAGTGGGAACCTTGTTATGAAAAAATGGCTGTAAGTCCGGTTCTGCTAAATCAAATTTTAAAAACTGGGTCTTGTTGAAGACAGATCTTTTTCTTCAATGTAAGCGTGAAAATTTTGAATCATCCTAATAAGTAATAAGCCAGCTGGGAGCCGTTAATTAATTTTTTTCAGAAATCTAGTTTTCTTTGGAAAATATTAAATACAAGTATGCATTTTTAATCATACTTTATAAAATTAGATTAAATTAGCAATAGAATAGCGAAAACCTCATGTCGATACCTTTTTTCTATCTCAAGATATCTCGAGAAACGTGTAAATTTTATACATAACTGTTACTATCACCGGTAAACTAAGTTAATGAAAAGTAGTGTGCTGTGGAAAAAAACAAAATAACATTTTCCAGATGTCAACGTATAAAAATATAATTAATTAAAACAACAATATAAAGAGAAACAATACTATTAAAATTAAATATAACACAGAACAAAAAGAACTACTTAGTGACGACCTAAATATTCAAATTGTTGCCCATCATACACTACTCTAGAATACATTATTCAGAGAATACTAAACGCCATTCAAAGCATATCGAGAGCAGAAATTGAGACTGCTGTTCAATCTACTCTTGAAAGAGTAAATGTTTGCAACGAAAATGATGGGCAAAATTTTGAACGTTTATGTCATCACTAAATAGTTGTTTTTATTTCTTTGTAATAGGGCTTTTCAACGCTTCTCATTTGTTTCGAGCCTCTGTCATATGCCGTATAATCCGTGTATAATATTAATATACGAGATATGAACGAGGCTCGAAACAAATGAGAAGCGTTGAAAAGACCTAATGTACATTGACAGCTGGAAAATGTTTCTTTGTTATTTCCATAGCACACTACTTTTAATGAATTTCGTTTACCGGTGACAGTAACAGTTATGTTTTTAAATTTACACGTTTTGTAAGATATCTCGAGATAGAAAAAAGGTATTAACATGCGGTTTTCGCTATTCTGTTGCTAATTTTGTCTAATTTTGTAATATGGTATTAGAAATGCATGTTGGTATTTAATATTTTCCAAGGAACACTAGATTTCTGAAAAAAATGAAATAACGCCTTCTAGCTGGCATATTACTCAGTAAGTTGGTTCGAAATCATAACTTTTACATTGACGAAAAAGATCTGTCTTCAACAAGACCAAGTTTGCAAAATTTGATTAAGCAGAACCGGACTCACAGCCAGTTTTTCATAACAAGGTTCCCACTCACCCCCACCTCTTATTTCCAAAGGTAGATCTAAATTTGTCAAATCAAATATGCGTAGAATTTTATGAAGAATACGACGATCGGATTTCCAGTGCCCCTTCATTAGGAAAATTTTGTAAAATTTAGATTTTTTAATTTTTGATATTCAATTACGCCCTCTAGCGGTGGTCCCACAATTATGAAAATAATTTCCAGGCTTTTCCTGAGGCAACTTTTGTTATAAAATTTTTTATTTCAAAGCTCTACTATAAACGGTTCCTGAGATATGGCCGAGAGCCATTCTTATTGGGACACCCGGTACAATGAAAAAACTGTATGATTTCTTAAATAATTAATGAATAAAACGAGAAAAAAAAAAGAAGGCAACAAATAACAACGTATTAAGAGTAAACAGTAGCCCGTCATCAATATTTTTGTTTTTCGAAAATTCCTTCCACAGTGGGGCAACAGTGCGTCGGTGATTCGACACTGACAGTGACATTAAACTATCAAAAACAATAATTTTTATACTCATAGGCGCGCTAAATGTTTCCGAGTCAGTCACGTTCGATTTCTTTTTATAGAAAATCGATTTTTAGTAGATCCAATGTTACACAAAATCTAGGCATGGGATAAAAAAAGTTTATTTGAAGAAAGTGTATTTTTTTGTTATTCTTATTTACTGTTATAGAGTTATTTCCACATACTAACATATTTCTCAAATTGGGCTCTGTACCGCCATTCTTTATTATATTACGAATATGTGTGCCAAATATATCGACAAAATATTCAAAATTAAAGCCGCAATCTTGGACCGCGTTTGTTGCTACCTGTTGATCGCTACTGTTGCTTCTTAAAAAAATCACCAAAAAACAACGTTTTTTTGAGCTTCTTTTGCTAAACCATTCCAATGTTTTTCGACACCAATTGGCGCGAACCGCTTTTTACTATTCTATGACCAAATGAAATAATTGACGAGCGAGAAATAATTGACTGGCGTGATGCTTCATTCCCAAACACATACCATTTCAGAGAGACATTTCTGCTGGAAAAATCTTCTCAGAAAATTGTAAAAAATTATTGCTCGAAAATGTTCTCGGCTAAGATCCATTTTTCGACCGACTTGCTAATTAGACCAGTGCAGATAGCTCTAAAGGACCAAAAAAATAAAAAATTAATAGCAGGACGAGACCAATTCCAAATGAAAGTACACATATTAGATAACATGTGGAACATTTTTCACCAAATCTGGATGAGGGGAACATGGGTTGGGGGAGCGTTTTTAGGGGTGAAAACGGTTAATTACGATTTGAGGCAAAACGGCACATCCTATCGAAAAAAGTTAAATCGCAAAGTTGTAGGCAATAAAAAGATCTACAACTTTTGTAAATAAACATTTTTCACATAACCTCAAAATATCCGAGAAAATCGGAAAATTCGATGTTTTTGATTTTATTTTTTTTTCTCGGTGAAAATTTTTTTTTTTTACCAAATATGGTGGAAACTTACCGCTTTCTGTCCCAAACACGCTGTAATTTTTTTGTATAAAAATATTTTTTAAAACTTTTGTTTTTTATGTTTAAGGGAAAATGTAAGCATTTTTTCAATTGAAAAACCTCCCGAAATTTTTTTAGCTTTTTTAAAGAAGTTGGCATTTTTTTTGTTTATTGAAACCTCTATTTTCTGATGGTGTAAAAAAATATATACGTTACTGTGGAAAATTTTGTCACAAAAGGCAAAAATCGGAAATTTATTTTCAACCTCTCACCATTTTCAGATTCTCAGACGTAATATAAGTTGCATAGCGAGCAGGAACCAACGAACCTCTGTTAAAAATTTACTACACCAATGCCGTTGTCTGTGATTTTTAATTTTGTGAATAAATTATAGTTAAAAAAATAAAAAACACGCTTTTAAAGCACTAAAAATTTAAAAATAAAATATTACTAGCTTTAATTTTAAAAGTTATTTTTAAATTTTTAGTGCTTTAAAAGCGTGTTTTTTATTTTTTTTAAACTATATTTTTTTTAAAGTCGGCCTACTTACCTGTAAACTACATTTTTTAAAAACTTTTTTCTCATGAACCAAATTAAAAGTCGCAACAACTTTTTTAACGAAAAAGTGTATTTAATACAAAAGAAAGTAATTATTATAATTTTAATGGCCAATTTTTCATCAATTAATTAAGTTTTTGCTTCTTTGATGGCATTTCTTCATCACACTCGGTAATGCTTACAGATTCTGCAGTTTCCTCTAAATCTTCTAGACTCTAGACCATCATGGTCTTCGTCTACATTTTCTTCATTTGGCGTTGGTTTCTCATCCATAATGTCATCATATTCATTAATATAAAAAAAAATGGTTTTTCGACATTGGAGCATTTATCAGAAGTACAATTTGAACATAAATTGGTACATTTCAAACCATGCTTTCGGCACCCACATTTTTGACTATACATACTATTGCATCCAGTCTCACAGCTGCAGCAAATACTTTTTAGTAATATTTCTGGAATTAATTCTGCATTTGTGAATATGGGCACAATGCCACGTTCATGTTGCTTCCAGCCCCAATTTGTTGCCGTCAGTTTGTTACCCATCCAGGATTGAATCTGATGGTATGACTGTAACAGTGTTGTTCTGCTGCGCCTTCAGTTGGTGGGAGATTAGCTAGTTTAAAAGAAGTTTTTACTTTTGCTAATTGGTATTTGTTAAATCTTAATTGATTCAAACTTATATTTTCATTTCTACATTTATAAATTGATAGAATTAATTGTAAACCATTTTTAGCGATATTTTCTTTACTTGCATCTTTTTTGTAGAAAATATTGGCTAAATGTGACAAGTTTTTATTGTCTAATAATGCTTTCACTATGTTTTTCTTTCCTTTTCCTGCAAAACCCGATATTGTATCGTAACCCGGAAAACAATGCAGAAATGCAACGATTAAATTTCCTTTAAAATAAATAAATTTATCACTAAATTCTTTTCACAAAATTATGTTTAACACGTACGTTTGATTCACTGTATGTGTCATCATGGTACACATAATTGCCGCGGCGCGGCGTCTGGCTGGGCTGCACCTACTCGCTATGCAACTTACATTACGTCTGAGAATCTGAAAATGGTGAGGGGTTGAAAATAAATTTCCGATTTTTGCCTTTTGTGACAAAATTTTCCACCGTAACGTATATATTTTTTTACACCATCAGAAAATAGAGGTTTCAATAAACAAAAAAAAATGCCAACTTCTTTAAAAAAGCTAAAAAAATTTCGGGAGATTTTTCAATTGAAAAAATGCTTACATTTTCCCTTAAACATAAAAAACAAGAGTTTTAAAAAATATTTTTATACAAAAAAATTACAGCGTGTTTGGGACATAAAGAAGTAAGTTTCCACCATATTTGGTAAAAAAAATTTTTTTTTCAGTGAGAACAAAAAAAATAAAATCAAAAACATCGAATTTTCCAATTTTCTCGGATATTTTGAGGTTATGTGAAAAATGCTTATTTACAAAAGTTGTAGATCTTATTATAGCCTACAAATTTGCGATTTAACTTTTTCGATAGGATGTGCCGTTTTGCCGCAAATCGTAATTAACCTTTTTCACCCTTAAATGCGCTCCCCCAACCCATGTTCCCCTCATCCAGATTTGGTGAAAAATGTTCCACATGTTATCTAATATGTGTACTTTCATTTGGAATTGGTCTCATCCTGCTATTAATTTTTTATTGTTTTTTTGCTATTTGCACTGGTCTAAATTTCAAGAATTCAATTTACACGACTTGTTGTATCGTAATGAAAATATGGATTTATCAACAAAAGGTTGGGGTTACTTTGTACTATTGCCAAGCAATTAGAGATGCATCAAGTGAAACTAGTTTGATTTTATTCAACAAACTTGACTTGAAAACCAAACTTTTTTTTGTAAAAGAGTTTGACTTGACTTGATTTCAATATCTTTAGGTTTGACTTGAAATCAAACTTCTTCAAACAGTTTGAAGTTTGAATATCGTATTGCGCAACGTGTTTATTTCCAATTCTAATTGAGAGCGTACCGACTTTTGTTTTGACTTATTTGGATAGGTCTGAATCTGCTACTCCGCAAATTAGTTTGTAGTTCATATTATTAAGAAGTATATGCTTGGCTTGTTTATTACGTTCGTTTTGAAGTGTGTGCTTTGAGAAATAATATCTAAACTTGAATATTTTTCGGCTCAGAACAAGTACCAGATCAAATTGTCTGGTTTTGAAGGTATTCCCAGTGCAAAAATTAAGAGAAAAAATCTGAATACTTGTATTATGTAAAAATAAAGAACTGCGTTATAAAATGACAAATTATAGTGAACTAATTCTGTAAGACGACATTGCAAAGTCGAAAAAAAATTCATTAAACCTACTCTACCAAAAATATAATATTTTGTTGTTCCTTCATAAATTTTTGTTGAAAGAGCCGTTTAAGTATTACGAAACGTCACTATTATAGGATACATAAAGATTGGCCAAAGAACATTCCTCATCTCACCTTCCCTGTATCCAGACGATATTCCTCAATCATTACTACACACAGTGCCGTTTCCCGGCACACTTACACAAAATAAATATAATAGATTCGCCTTTATGTTCTTACAACCTCTTTATCCCATCCATCTGTATCTTTTCATCTTTTGTTGTGAAGAAAGGTCCAGCTATATTTATTGCAAACACGTGTTACTGTGCTTAATCTAGTTAATACAAATTTTAAGATTTTTTCACTTGGAATACTATTGTCCTATTGTAACATGAGCGGAGTTAAGAGATTGTGATTCCGTAGTTTTTTTATTTAAGTTAAAAAATAATGTTACGTAACGCGCTGTTCGACGTTTTTAAAAATATTTCGTATATTAATTATCTGTTAAATAATTGTTTCTCGTTTATATCTGCAAATTAATTTTATTTAAACACTTTCTAGCAATATTCCTAACTTTTTACGAGCAGTTAAGTTTTACTAGGAACCGTTATGTCTAAGTTTTCTTCTGCGGAGTCTCTTCTGTATTGTAATGTATCTTTTATACATATTGTTTTTCTTTATCTTATCCATAAACAGTTTTATACGCCAATAAAGTGAAATTACCATCCATTGCTGTTTTTGGTTTAACTCCGCAGAGAGTACAAACACAGCAGCGATCTTAACAAAAACAAACCTAATATAATGCACGTACTAAAATTATTCATAAACTTTCTTAACAGTGTTCTTTAGACTAGATGCAACTTTTTATAATGCGAACTCGTAGTGCATCTATATACAACACATAATGGTGCTTTTGCATTGTTAGAACATAAAACTTTCTTACGATAATGGATCTTTTTATTACCCTTCATTTTACATTCTAGGAACAGTTTCTAAGGACCGTTTCTAACTAGAGAGCATCGTTACCAGGATGTATAAATTATTGTAGCAAGTAATGTCACTATTACATTACTAAATACAACTTAATTTTTCTTCGTGTACTTTTTGGTAATTCCGGACTACTCATATCAAGACATTACGTAAATCATACAGTTAATAATTACTTTCTAATACAGTCATTTCGGTACGGTTATTATAGTTCACGAGGAAAAATTTTTTTCTGTAGTTGGCTGTATACCATTTATTACAAAAAACCATAAAATCCTTTATAAAAGGTATATTTGTTAAAATCCCTATACAGGGCTACATCACAGAACAGAACTAGTTTTCAATCGGTTGACCGATCATCATCAGTGTTTGCGTGAATCTAACATGCTAACCACCAAAATATTTGGGTAAAAACCCTTTACAATTAATCCGCCATAGGAACATAGAAATAAAGTGTGAAATTAAACATGGATGTTTAAAATATCCAATGTTTCATGCTCTAGGTACCACTGAAATCGAATCTGACTTGTTCACATCATGACACTATCACTTGCTATCATAAAGTCATGATGTTAACATGTCAGATTCGAGCTAAATTGTACCTAGAGCATGAAACATTGGATATTTTAAACATTCATGTTTAATTTCACACTTTATTTCTATGTTCCTATGGCGGATTAATTGTAAAGGGTTTTTACCCAAATAATTTGGTGGTTAGCATGTTAGATTCACGCAAGCACTGATAATGATCGGTCAACCGATTGAAAACTAGTTCTGTTCTGTGATGTAGCCCTGTATAGGGATTTTAACAAATATACCTTTTATAATGGATTTTATGGTTTTTTATTATTGATTTAATAAAATTGTGTATTGACTAGGAAAGTTTTGGGGTAGTTCTAATTTCTTTCATTGTATATGAATTTTGGGCTGCTGAATCCGAATATGAGGTTTGCGGAAAAAATTTCTTGCCGGAACATTGAAAAAATCGCGAAAAAAGCGAAAAATTTCAGCCTTTTTCCGCTTTTTTGCTCAAATCTCGAAAACTATTAACTTTTAGTAAATGGTCTGTTAACAGAAATTAAAGTACTTAAAATTATCTACAAATATCACTATTTACTTCTTTTTTCAGACGAAACGTTCGGTCTAAAGTGCAAGTTGAAAATTGCCAATTTTTAACGGTCTCGGCAAAACCCACTTTTTACATTCCAAAACTTTAGTTTTTATTAGAATGCTGTCATTTGATAAATTTCTCCTAGTTTTCTGTACAAATAATAAATGTTAGTTCATAATATGAATATGGTATGTCTCTTCTCACAGCTTCCATTAATCCATTCTATCCTAAAATACCGAGAATGTCTCTGTTTTTACCTTAGAGCCACAGAAGATCAGGCACAGATGGAGTCACAGTTTCAGTTGGTGTGAACATTTCCTTCGAATCTGTTATCTTGATTTCTGATTAACCTTGAGGTTTTGTCCTTTTAAAATGAATTAGTTGAACAGCTCCCTGACTTTCATAAACCTCAGGCGCGGGTTTCTTTTTTATACGAGGAATAGATTGCTTAGGAACTACTGCATGTTTTGGTGCAATACAAGAAATGCCACATATGACGTGAAAAGTGTGGTATTCGTCGATTGTATGTACGTTAAAATCAGCGTTATCATACACCTGCTGTGTAAAGCACGGCAGGTCAATTTTCTGCGGATCGCCTGCGAATGCTGACACTTCCAAGCGAACAGCTTCTGTATAGCATGAATAAAACCCCAAAGAGGAAACTACATCAACCGACTTTCTTGAGCCGTACTTTTTGTAGAGAAAACGGCCAACCCTGCAAGGAATGGTGAGACCAACTATCTGGGCCTTACTGCCGCTACAAGACTTTGAGCAAACGCGTTGCTTATCTGGAAGTGTCAGCAATCGCAGGCGATCCGCAGAAAAATGACCAGCCGTGCTTTACACAATAGGTGTACGAAAACGCTGATTTTAACCCTTTGTATGCCAGGCCTTAATTTGCATGTTGGTCCCCTAATCCCAAAGGTTTTTTCATGCTTAGAGTCCCATTGCCTTATATATACGTCGCATATAAATAAACAAATAAATGACCAAAACATGTTTTTAATGGGTTTTTTTAACCAACTTAAACGTTTTCTTTTCAGTACTCATCAGAGAGCAAAACCAACTTAAAAAAATGTAACTAACTTAAAAAAAATAATGTAATGTAAATTAACATTAAAAGTTTTCTTTTGTGTGGTACTCCTCAAAACATGACACAATGCAAAGGCCGACTCCGTATCTTGCACACATGTATCTCGATTCGCTTCTTTTTTTCTGGTCTTTTCTGTGGCTACAAACGCTTCACCTTCTAGCAGCTACCTATAAGCGTTGCTACCAGTGCTACAATATAGCATATATCTAAAATATGTGAACAAATATATACGGCAATGGGTCCGCATGACCTGTCTTAGGTGCCAACATTTTGAGGCTTTGGGAACAATAATCTAACATTTTCGGACATATTTCTACGGCATAGGGACACGAATAAGTCTAAAATTTTATAAGGAACGCATATTTTCGGCTTTGGTAAATTGAGACCATAACACCTTGAACGTATATATACGGCGGCTGGGAATACAGACCCACTTTTTCAAAAACATATATATGCAGCGTTGGGACAGAAAGGGTTAACGTACATACAATCGACGGATACCACACTTTTTACGTCATGGGTGGCATTTCTTCTATTGCACCAAAACATGCAATAGCTCCTAACCAATCCATTCCTCGGCTAAAAACTAAACCCGCACCTGAGGTTTATGGAAGTCAGAGAGCTGTTTAACTAATACATTTTGAAAGGACAAAACCTCAAGGTTTATCAGAAATCAAGATCCGAAGGGAATGTTCACACCAACTGAAACTGTGACTCCATCTGTGCCTGATCTTCTGTGGCTCTAAGGGAAAAACAGAGACATTTTCGGTATTTTAGGATCGAATGGAAGCTGTGAGAAGAGACATATGTCGGTTCGCTAAACTCAGACGCAAATGGCTAAAGATTTTAGTACGTAACTTTTTTGTTTTTTGCCAATTTTGACAAAATTTGCAAAATTACTAAATATTTAGTAATTATTAACTATTTAGTAATTATTAAGATTAAAAAGGGTTCAAGGCAGGTTTTGTTTATATTCGATTCAGAGTTGGACTACCATCTCCATATAGCAACTGTTTCAGCATCCTTATGCATCATCAGTGAAGATTATGCAGTCACAACTCTGAAGGGAATATAAACATTCTGCCTCTTTTAAGGCAAAACATCGCGATGCAATGAACCCACCTTTTGAGACGCAAATCAGCGACATCTCTCGTATTACGAGGAAAACAACGAAAAGCCCCAGATACAAAGTTTACTACTTTTTAAACAATTAGAATAATTGAAATAAAAATATAATAAACAATATTTTAAATCTAAGACTTCTCGTTAATAAACTGCTTTCTGGCTGCATCCCATATCTCCGGATTTTACAATATATAATCACGTAGAGACGACGAAAATAGGAGAAAGCAAATAGAGGACACTTAGGCCACGCATTTACCTTCTCTTCGTCTAGGAAAAGGACCGAAAGACAGTTTCTAAATACTCAAAAACTGAGTAAAATGAAAAAGATTAAAAAGGGTTCAAGGCAGGTTTTGTTTATATTCGATTCAGAGTTGGACTACCATCTCCATATAGCACCTATTTCAGCATCCTTATGCATCATCAGTGAAGATTATGCAGTCACAACTCTGAAGTCTGAAGTGAATATAAACATTCTGCCTCTTTTAAGGCAAAACATCGCGATGCAGTGAACCCACCTTTTGAGACGCAAATCAGCGACATCTCTCGTATTACGAGGAAAACAACGAAAAGCCCCAGATACAAAGTTTACTACTTTTTAAACAATTAGAATAATTGAAATAAAAATATAATAAACAATATTTTAAATCTAAGATTTCTCGTTAATAAACTGCTTTCTGGCTGCATCCCATATCTCCGGATTTTACAATATATAATCACGTAGAGACGACGAAAATAGGAGAAAGCAAATAGAGGACACTTAGGCCACGCATTTACCTTCTCTTCGTCTAGGAAAAGGACCGAAAGACAGTTTCTAAATACTCAAAAACTGAGTAAAATGAAAAAGATTAAAAAGGGTTCAAGGCAGGTTTTGTTTATATTCGATTCAGAGTTGGACTACCATCTCCATATAGCAACTATTTCAGCATCCTTATGCATCATCAGTGAAGATTATGCAGTCACAACTCTGAAGGGAATATAAACATTCTGCCTCTTTTAAGGCAAAACATCGCGATATTTAGTAATTATTTTTTTGGCAATTTTATCAAATTGGAAAAATTACTAGCTTAAATCACTAGCCAGTTGAGTCTGAGTTTAGCGAACGGACTATACCATATTCATATTATGAACTAACATTTATTATTTGTACAGAAAACTAGGAGAAATCTATCAAATGACAGCATTCTAATAAAAACTAAAGTTTTGGAATGTAAAAAGTGGGTTTTGCCGAGACCGTTAAAAATTGGCAATTTTCAACTTGCACTTTAGACCGAACGGTTAGTCTGAAAAAAAATTAAATAGTGATATTTGTAGATAATTTCAAGTAGGTACTTTAATTTCTGTTAACAGACTATTTACTAAAAGTTAATAGTTCTCGAGATTTGAGAAAAAAAGCGGAAAAAAGCTGAAATTTTTCGATTTTCTCGCGATATTTTCAATGTTCCGGCAAGAAATTGTGTCCGCAAACCTCATATTCGGATTCAGCAGTCCAAAATCCATATATAATAAAAGAAATCAGAACTACCCCAAAACTTTCCCACTAGGGAGCTCGTAGAGTACAAATCGACTGAATCATATAGTTATTAAGGTACCAAGGGTATTATAAGGATAATAACGCTTGAGGTCAATGGTGTATATACCGAGGGCCTTTGGCCCGAGGGATATACGTTGACCGAAAGCGTTATTATCTATAATACCCGTGGTGTCTTCAACGTTTAATGTCCGACTAAATTATTCTTTATTTATATGCAAAAAATTTGAACGAATTTTGAATTAATTAGTTTCCAAATAAGTAAATTTACCAGCAATAGTCGTAATGCAATTGTGGTAACCATAGTTTTACTTAGGTTGGTATTTGTCAACTTGACAGTATTTAACTAGTTATTTAAATTTAACGCCCTAGGGAATTATATCATACTTAACTGAGCTTAACATAAGCTCTGTTTCTGAGGAATATATCCAGTTTTGACATCTCCATCGCTCTCTGTGCCACTTGTATTTTATTGATTACACTTCTGGTAAGGGACAATGTTTCTGCTCCGTACGCTAGAACTAAGAGTACACATTGATCAAAGGCCTTCCTTTTCAAGCACATCGGAATATTTGACCTAAAGATTTCTCTCACTTCTCAGACTGGCCGCCCACGCCAGCACTATTCTCCTGTTTAGCTTTGCTGTTTGATTATCTCTTCCTAATTTAATCTCGTGACCCAGATATTTATAGCTATACACCTGTTCAATTGGTGTGCCATTAGTTGAGATTTTTTTCACCTGTGCAATGTTGGTCATGCATTTTGTTTTGGAAAAATTAATTTTAAGTCCAACTCGTGTATTAGAAGAGTTTTGAAGTCTTGAAGAAGCTGGCAGACAAGATCTACCAGGTCTGCAATAAGGACTATGTCGTCTGCAAATCTCAAGTTGTTCAGAAACTCCCCATTTACGCTGACTCCAATATTTTCCCAATTATTGTTTCTCATAGCACTCTGTAATAAAGCGGTGAATAATTTATCAGAGATGGTGTCTCCTTGCCTAATACCACTCTCCAAGGGAAATGTATTTGTGTTGCCATAATACATTCTCACTGCTGCTGTTGCGCTATTTATACAGGGTGTTTCATTGGTAAAGTAACATACGTTAACTGTTGGAAGAGGACACTTAGGCGGTCTCAAAAATACCATACTTAACGAGTCTTACTTCATTAATAACAAAGATACCGGGTGTTTTATCTATTTTGCCATTTTCTTATCTGGTTCATAACTTTTTAACAACAGTATTTTTATTTTATATTTGGCACGCAAATATCTTTTAAGGTGTACAGAACAATCAATTAATTTATTTAAAATTGTAAAAAATCCAGGTCCGGAATAAAAAATATTGAAAAAATTTTCCGACACAAAAACAACACCCTGTACATTAAATTTTTTTAAAATGGATTCTGCATTTGAAAAGAGGATGAAAAACTAAATTTAGTGGTTTACTTTAAATTTTCGGCAAAATTATTTTTCTGGTAAATAAATTAATTTATTTACAGTTATAAAAAATCAAGGACGGGATTAAAAAATATTGGAAAAATGTTCCTACCCAAAAAAACACCCTGTACATTAAATTTTTTAAATGGATTTTGCATTTAAGGAGAGGATGAAAAACTAAATTTAGTAGTATACTTTGAATTTTTGGCAAAATGATTTTTCTGTTAAAATTTTGAATTTGAATTCTGAAATTTTGTGAATTGCGAGAGCTCAAAGTAAAAAAAAATTAAAATATGACTTAATTTTAATTAATATCATTATTAAATCTCTAAATTGGTAAAATGTTAATATTTCAGTGTTTATTATTATGACGATAAATAATTCATAACAAATATTCACGTTTAATTAATGAATAAATAATAAAGGGTCCGCAAAAAATACATAACTTTTAACCAACGAACTATCTTAAAAATTAAAAAAAAAACAAATTTTTTTTTAAAAAATACCTTATCAAAACTATAGTAATTGTTCAAAATAGCCACCATCTTGTTGAAGACAAAGTCTTGCTCTTTTTGTTATTAACCCAGTCTATATAGACATTTGAAATAACAAAAATTGCCGGAGAGCCAAATTTTGGTGGAGAGCTAGGGTATACCATAAAAAATAAAGTTTTAAAAGTCCCCATCGATCCCATGTGTGCAACAAAAGTTATTCGGGGTCAAAGGTCAAAATTTGAGATTTTTTGGATTTTTTTCGAAAACGGTAAGTTTTATCAAAAAAGAACTTTAAACCAAAGTTGTAGATCTTAAAATTCTCTACAAAAATAGTCCTTACTATTTTTTTTCCTAAGAGTTGCCATTCCTGATATATCGCGATTCTAAGAGTCACATTATACATTATACATGATATGCACACGTTTCCATACCACCTGTAAGGTAGTGTACTCGGCGCGTTTTTTTTACCGTGGTTTCCCCTGTAGGCCTACTCCACTAACTGTTTTGACAATTTTAGGATAATTTAAGGAAACAATACCGGTCAAGTTCTAGATATTACCTTATTATTGATATTGATTATTGATATTGCTATTGATTATTAGGTTAACTATTGTTTTGATTTCTTTAGATATTTTAATCAGATTCATACTCTTGAAAGTCTACTTCAACAGTCAAGTCTCCTTCGATTTCATCTTCTTCCTCTTCCTCTTGCTGGATGTTTAAAAATTGTTCAAATGTGACTGAGTCATTGGTCTCTTCATTAAAATCACAGGAGTCTTCCTCTGTTGTACTAAACTGGACATTTGAGCAAGACTGACCTTGGCAGTTGGTACATGCTAGAGAACACAGCACCCCGACTTTTTTACATCCATATTTGGCACTACAACCTTTTTTGCAATTGCAAAAAATAATGTTAAGGAGTTTTTCTGGAGCAGGTGGGAGTAAGGTTTTAATCGGTTCCAGAGTATTATCTATTAATTTCCAACCCCAGTCTTCTGGATTCAGTTCATTGCCTAGCCATGTTTTAACTTGATAATATACTCGATACAAATGCTGAAAAGCAGATGCTGATGTTGGAGGAAGACATGATAGTTATACTTGTTTCTTGTTTCGCGTATTTTTTACAAAAGTTAAATATCGGTATTTATCAAGACAACTAATTTTTTGGAGCTGCATAAACCGCAAGAAGAAATCTAATTCCTTCCGTAATTATTGTTTGCGGTGTGGAATCAAGTTCTGTAAAAACTTTACAGCAGTCAGTGAAATCTTTTTTTTTTTTTCGAATAATTTAAGTACTGACGTTTTGCCCCTTCTGTGTACATTGCTGACGTAGTGTCACAGCCGGTTATCGCATGTAAAAATAAAATCTACTTTTGGCATTTGGGATAAGCCGATAAACTTTTCGAAGAATATATCTCATTTCGTCCTTCCAGGTTTCAGAAAATAAATAACTTTATCTACTGGAGTCCTTGCAGTAAGCAGTACTAACAAATCAACATCTTCACCAACTACAATAAGTGTTGTGTTTGTTGCCTTAAATGTTTCAATTGCTGTCTTAATTATAAGGACATCTGCGTCAGTTTTAGCTTGTTTCACTTCAATATTCGCAGCTGTTAATTTGTCAGTTAACATGGAAATGAAACGAGATTTATTATTAATGTTAGCGAAAAATTGTTGTTGATTCGCTAGAACTATTATATTTTCATTAAAGATAATCTCGGAACCCGATAATGTTTTTGTAGTTCGACGACGTTGTTCTGCAGCTAGAGGTAACACAGACGGGGCGGCGTACGTCGACTGAACCCCCGCTGAGATGTCGAAAGCGACGCATCTCTTACTATACTTTGATGCAGTAACACACACCAGACGCTCTTAAAATTTTCGATGCAGCGTCTTTCTGGCGACATATCCTGGAACCCATCCACCGCCAATCGGTTTTATGACTTCGACGGCATATCATAAATGCGTGTATCGTGGTGCAACACAGACGTTTGAGCTGTTTTCTAGCGAATTCTGTAGTGAGTGTTGTCAGATCGTGTTTTTGTGATGGGAAATACAGATGTAGAAAAATTAATTAATGAAATTCAGATGAGACCAGCTATTTGGGATATGCGTATTGATGAATATTCAAACAGAATAATAAAAAACAGGCCTTATTTATTATTTTATTTATTATGCTCTACAGGCCTTGTATTTAGAATTTTATATATAATTTATATATAATTGTATTTGATGTCTATGTAAAAATTGCTGAACTATGGTTCTCCACTATATCCTATTTTTCACCTCCTCTTTCCAGTGTGTAATTACCATCGATACTATACCCTCCTGAAACTTTCTTGCCGTCTTTTTCTTGGTCTACCTCGTCTCCTAGTCCCAACTGGTCTTCTGTGCAGTGCCATCTTTGGCATTGTTTCCATATCCATCCCCTCGACATGACCTGCCCACCTGATTCTTTATGACTTTGTGTATCTTGTTACACTTGGTTCCTTGTAAAGCATCCTTAATTCTTGATTGGTGCTTCTATGCCAGCCGTCTTCTGTATCTGTATTCTTTCCCCTGAAAATAGCTCTTAGTACGTTCCGTTCTCAACTCTATATCATTTTTTCTTCTGTTTTATTTAGCACCCATGTCTCACATCCGTAGGTGACTGTTGCTCTTATTACGGTTTTGTATATTCTGGTTTTCGTCTTACTTTGGCTTTAATTTGAATAATTTTTTTGTTAATATTAATTTGTGAAACATCACTATTTCCCAATAGATGGGGTACAATAGAGGGGCATCAATTTAACACCTGTATTTGCTCAGTGGCGTACCATAGAATGGACAGCCTCTTAGCGTTATAAATAGTTTTTCTTAGGTGATATGCTTTCCCTCATAACGGTTTTATTTCTTGAACACAGCTCTTTAATACTCACTAATAACTCCTGAAAAGATTTTTTAGACATTCTTGTAAAATTAAAAAACAGCTCTGGGCCTTTATTATATTAATTTCGTTAATATAATGTGTAAAAAATCCCTTATAATTTCGTTCCTCTATGATGGGATGTATCCAATATCTGCGTTTCTTTTTTTCTTTAATCTAAGATAAAATAAACTTGTATTTATTACAAAAGCCAAATCGTCATAATTTTCAGACATCGTATCGTACAGCAGCCAACACGTGACCAAATTTGGCAACAACGAAATACAAATACTTTAAATCGTAGCATAGCTGCCGCTGTTATACCGCGCCATGTGTTTTACGCTGCCTCGACGTCGATTCGACGCGCGCCGCCTGGTGTGTCCTTGCTATTAATATTCTTTGTCGAGTCACTGTAGCCGTCAAATACCACTGTCACTGTAAGCCCGTAATATCTGCTAAATGGTAGACGCTTGTAATAAGTACTTACATTCACTTGAACTGAACCTTTAGCACTAAAAGAAACAGATAATATGAACAAGACCTACGGACAACGGACAATACTGTAGCCATTGTTTACAATAGACAATCTGTTCTTTTTTAAACAATGGTATAGTCAAATGTTTTTCAAGGCCACGTGGATAGAGGAAATTCAGTTTGGGACTGATTATCTTTTGAAGAAATATTTTCAAAATAGTATAGTATATTATATAAGAGACACAAATAGGCATTTATACTTGTCTTAAGTGCCACATTATGTATATACGTGGCTTATATGTGCATATAATGTATAAAGTAACTTTTAAAATCGCGATATCTCAGGAATGGTAACTGTTAGGAAAAAGGATTAGTAGGGACTATTTTTGTAGAGAATGTTAAGATCTACAACTTTGGTTTGAGGTTTTTTTTGATAAAACTTACCGTTTTCGAGAAAAATCCAAAAAATCTCAAATTTTGACCTTTGACCCCGAATAACTTTTGTTGCACACGTGGGATCGATGGAGACTTTTAAAACTTTATTTGTTATGGTAAATTCTAATTCTCCACCAAAATTTGGCTCTCCGGCAATTTTTGTTATTTGCCAACTATTTTGATGTCTAAGTTGACCGGATTATATTTGTCTGACTGACTTCCTAATCTCGTCAGGGTAATTGTTCATTTCTTGGAAAGCGTCTCGAATCCGGTCAAGAAGTTCTTCACTACCATTTTTTTTTTCGTTATAAACTTTGAATTTTAGATACCCAAAACTTATTTTCACCAATTTTTTTTTATTTTTAAGATAGTTCCTTGATTAAAGTTATGTATTATTTGTGGACCCTTTATTATTTTTTATTCATTAATTAAAGGTGAATATTTTAGAAAAATTTAATGTACAGGGTGTTGTTTTTGGGTCGGAATATTTTTCCAATATTTTTTAATCCGGCCCCGAATTTTTTATAATTTTAAATAAATGAATTGATTATACACCCTAAATAATATTTGTGTTCGAAATATAAAATAAATATACAGTGTGGCTAAAAAGTTATGAACCAAATAAGAAAATGGCAAAATAGATAAAACAACCAGTATCTTTGTTATTAATGAAGTAAAACACATTAAGTATGGTATTTTTGAGACCGTTAAGTGTCCTCTTTCTACAGTTAACTTATGTTACTTTCCCAATGAAATACCCTGTATATTGCACTGAAATGGAAAACTTATATTTATTCATAAGTTTCTATCTTGGGTCATATAAATATCAAATTCTTTTACCGACATGTCCTGTCCAAGAGTCTCCTCAGGTCTTTTTTGATCTTCCTCTCCTGCACCTTCCAGGAACTCACAGATAAGCAATTTTTTGTATTGGGTGATTAACTTCTCGACATTGAACATGACCAAACCATCTTAACTTTTCATCATCACGTAGCGCTACAACCCTGGGTGGGTCCTGGCTGACTGTACAACTCTCTTCCAATTTGGTCGGTCTTCCATCAACCTAGGGTCAAATGGGATGTTCATTTTTCGGAGATCTGCTTGGATGTTATCTCTCCATCGCATTCTGGGACGTCCGAGTGGTCTTTTGCCTGTAGGAATCTCCTCCCATATCAGTCTTACAAGTCTCTCATTATGAAGTCTGTGCACGTGGCCTGTCCATCTCGGTCGCTGTGATTTAATTTCTTGGACAATATTGGTGTCATTGTAGAGTTCTTTTAATTCGAAGTTGGTTCTGATCCTATACTGGTTTATGTTAATGTCGTGGTGAGGTCCGAAAACTTTTCGTTCAAAACGTCTGAGCTTTTCTTCGTTTGATTTGGTCATGGTCCACGTTTCGCAACCATATGTTAGTACAGGTCTGACGATGGATTTATAGATTTTGATCTTGGAACTTCTTGTAAGATTTTTTGATTTTATAAGCTTATCCAGTGCGAATAGACAGCGATTTACTGACTGGATTCTGTCTTTTATTTCTTCAGTAACATCGTTGTCAGCTGTGATTACGGCCCCCAGATACTTAAAACGTTGTACTCTTTCGAAATTGAAGGTGTTGACCGTCACATTTTGTCCTATCCTGTCTCTTCGTGTGGTTCTATTTATACACATATATTTCGTCTTCTCTTCAATAATCCTCAGCCCTACTTCGCTTGTTGCTCCTTCCACCTTGTTGAAAATGGCTTTTGTGGATAGGATGGAGTCTCCAACGAGATCAATGTCATCTGCGTATGCTAGTAATAACTTGGGACCTTGAACCGATAGCAGTTCTGTGTTTATTTCGGCCGACCTCACGGCTTTCTCTAATACAAGGTTAAAAAGTAGTGGAGATAACGCATCACCCTGTTTGAGTCCACTGTTGATTTCGAAGCTGTCAGACAGTTTATTATTTACACGTACTTTTGATATTCCACCCTCCATACAGACTTTAGTCATCCGAATGAGTTTCTTTGGTATTATCAACTCCGCCATGGCATTCCATACTTGGCTTCTTTCTACGCTGTCATATGCCTGTCGAAAGTTTATGAAGAGATTGTGTATGGGTCTGTTATACTCCCATCCCTTTTCTAGAAGCTGTCTCAGCGTGAATAGTTGATCTATTGTGGATCTGTTTGCCCTAAAACCGGCTTGATATTCTCCTAGGACATTTTCAGCATAATGGGTTAGTCTACTAAGAATGATGTTTGGGAGGATTTTATATGCCATGTTTAAGAGTGAAATTCCTCTGTAATTCGCGCATTTTGTTTTGTCCCTTTTTTGTGGATGGGCACTATGATGTTTTCCTTCAATCTTGCTGGTATCCTTTCTTCTAACCATATATATATATATATATATATATATATATATATATATATATATATATATATAATCGGTTTATAACGTTCTACGACGTCTTCCGATTCCCAATCGTCATTGCTCTCGATCGTAGCACATCGTAGCGATCGTAGCGATCGTTCAAGCCTCTTTCTCCGATTTCCCTATGGATTCCTTCTATCCAGCTTTTCCTAGGTCTTCCTCTCTTCCGCCGTCCTTTTGGTGCCCATCGTAGCACTTGCTTGGGTAATCTGTCTTCTTCCATACGTTGTACGTGGCCAAACCATCTTAGTTGCTTTGTTTTTATATCGTCCATTATTGTATGCTTTACATCCATTATCTCCAATATTCTTGTATTTCTGATTTTTTGTATTCTTGATATACCAGCAGATCTTCTCCAGAAGTCCATTTCAGTTGTTCTGAGCATATTTTCGGATTTTTCTTTAAGTGGCCAAACTTCGCTGCTGTATGTTATAATGCTCTTAACAATGCTGTTATAGATGTTACGTTTATTTTCTTTGGAGATACTTTGGTCCCATAGGATTTTGTTCAATAATGCGATAGCTTTCCTTCCTTGTGTGCACCTTTCTTGGATATTCTTGTCCAACGTTCCATCTTGTGTAATTGTAAGACCCAAGTATTTATATTCCTGACAGTGATTAATAGTTATTTCATTTTCCAACGCTAGATCCTGCTGTATACCTCCAACGCACATATATTCCGTTTTCTTGGTATTCACTTCTAAACCCCAGTTCCGGTACTCTTCTATGATTTTTCGGGTCATATATTCAATATCGTGATAATCCTGGGCCATAAGAATCTGATCATCCGCAAAACATAGAGTGTATAGCATGTTATCATCATTTAGCGGTATACCCATATTCTTACATTTCCTTTTCCAGGATTTCAAAACTTGCTCTAAATATATTTTAAATAGTGTCGGCGATAGACAGCAGCCCTGTTTAAGACCCTTATTCACTTCAAATCCTGACGAGATTTCCTTGCCTAGCTTAACTTTTGCTATATTATGTTGGTATAGATTTTTTACAGCTTTAATGAGGTTCAGACTGATGTTAGTTTTTTCGAGGGCTTCCCAAAGTTTACTTTGTGGTACAGTATCGTATGCTTTTTTTAAGTCTATGTACACTACATGCAGTTCTTGATTGTAGGCTATTTGTTTGTCTATTAACTGTGTTACACAATATAGGTGGTCAGTGGTGGATCTGCCAGCGCGGAAACCGGCTTGCTCTTCGGCCTCTAAGTCCTTGTATTCTTCTTCTATTTTATTTTTGATAATTTTTCCGTAAACTCTGCTGATGGTGCTTGTGACAGATATTCCCCGGTAATTATCGCATATATTCCCCTTCTTTCGCATATATTCGCATTCCCCTTCTAACCATATCTGTGTTATTAATTAATGGATTTGGCGATGTAGTGTTTCTCCACCAAATTTCAGAAATTCTGCTGGTATCTCGTCCGTACCCGGCGCTTTGTGATTTTTCAGCTTATTTTCATCTTAACCTTTGCTCTCCCATTTTAGTATCAATTGGTGCCACCCCTAGTCTTCCCATAATAATATCATTTTTTGCCACTCCACTTATCCACATAAGCATTCTCATTTCCGCCACATGCATTTGTTGTTCCTCTTTCTTTTTAACTGCCCAACATTTAGTTCTGTACATTCTAGCTGGTCTTATCGATGCTTTATAGAGTTTTCCCTTCCGCCTCATTGGAATTTTTCTATTACACAACACACCACTCGCTTACTTCCGCTTCATCCATCCAACCCTAATTCTACTGCATGCATCTGCATATATTTCCTCATTACTCTATAATACCAATCCTAGGTACTTAAAACTATTGTTTCTCGCAATAATTTTACGATCGAACGATAGCATTTTATTCGTAGTAACTTTAAACCTTCTTCCTGCTTTTTTCTTCTTCTTTTTTTGTTCTCTTTATTCTCAAACTTCTTTTCTGGCGTTTTTCAAATTATTTCAATAACATTATCTTTAATGATACTGGCTATCTTCCTCCAAATATTATTAGGACTGCCTTTCATGTTCCAACACATTTTTCTACTATATTTGCACTGAATCCAATGAATCATATGTATTTTAACATCCACCGCTTGATATGGACGTGCACTTGGACTGCATTGCCTTGGCATACTTTTCACGAAAATGTTAAGCATATTAGGGCAGATTTGCATCCAAAGGCAGGGTAGTAGCTACCGTACCTGCTGAATGTTTTCAGGGTGTGATTCCTGTATGAGGTTACGTCCGCCGTGATACTTTATAGTTAAAGATTTTTATGGCTATTTCCTCGCTCAATTCATATTAATTAAGTACAGCTCGACTGGAGTTAGGCAATAAATTATGTATAACTTAAAATAAAATCGATTTCATTTACTATAAAGGCAAATATAAAAAAGGTACGTCCCCAGTTGTTCTCCTGAATAAAACATGTTATAATAACTACACAGACTATTGTTCATTATATTGACCTTGTGATGTTTTTGTTTACTTGTGTTCAGCTTGTGGGTGAAAACATTGGCATATTCTCAAAGTATTATAATGTATAAATTGAAAAAGTTGAAAATTTAATAATGTAATTTCTGTCTTCGTTAAATCGACGTATTTATATTGTTTATCCTATATTTTCTATTGTGTCTTTATTATTTTATCCATGTTTGCCTTGGTCAAGGTCCATGTTTGGCATGCGTATGTGAGAATTGGGAGTATGCACTGGTCAAACACTCTTGTTTTTAAGTATTGTTGTATTTTTTTATTCTTTAGGACCCATTTTAATTTTCCAAATCCTGCCCAGGCTAATCTGGCCCTTCTTTTTACCTCCGCTGTTTGGTTTTCCTTATTTATTTTTATAATCTGTCCGAAACATATATAATCATTAACCGCTTCTATTGTGGTGTCGTTTAGTATTACGTTTCTATTGTCTTGTGTGTTTGTCATTGTTTTTGTTTTGGCAAAATTCATTTTTAGACCTATTTGTTCGGATTCATTTGCTAGTTCGGTTAGCATGGTTTGTAGTTCTTCAAAACTTGATGCTATGACTACTACATCGTCTGCATATCTTAGGTGGTTTAGTTTCTTTCCATTTATGTTTATTCCCATGTTTGTCCATTCCATTGTTTTGAAAACATCTTCCAGTGCTAATGTAAATAGTTTAGGAGAAATAACATCTCCCTGTCGCACTCCTCTGTTAATTGGTATGGGTTTTGTGGTTTCTTCCAATTGTACTGTCATTGTTGCTTTCTTATATATATTATGTATTAGCATTCTGTATCTGGAATCTATTCGACAGTTGTTTATAGCTTTTTCTATTGCCCACATTTCCACGCTGTCAAATGCTTTTTCGTAGTAAACGAACGCTAAGTGCAGATCTATATGGTATTCGTTAGCTTTTTCTATTAGTGTCCTAATTGTTAGAAGATGGTCAGTGGTGCTATATCCCTTTCGGAATCCTGCCTGCTCTACTGGTTGATACGAGTCCAATTTGTGTGTTAGTCTGTTGTTGATAATCCTCATGAATAGTTTATACGTTTGCGACAGCAGTGAGATGGGTCTGTAATTTTTTATGTCCTTTCTGTCGCCTTTCTTAAATAGCAGGATTGTAAGACTTTCGTTCCATTCGTCGGGTATTTCTCCTTTATGTAGACACTGATTAAACAGATTTCTTAATGTTTGTAAGATTTCTTCTTTCCCTTCTTTCAACATTTCAGCAAGGATTCCATCTAGTCCTGGTGCTTTGTTGTTCTTTAATTGTGATAGTGCTGCTTCTATTTCATAATTTTCTATTTTTGGTAGTGTTTCTGAGTTTACATTCGTGATTGTTTTCTTGATATATTCCTGAGTGTTGAAGTTTGCGTCTTTCTTTGAGGTGTATAGTTCTTTATATAAGGCGTATAATGTTTATTTGAGGTGTATAATAATAAAGACACAAAGAGCCATGGAGAGAGCAATGTTAGGAGTAAAATTGACAGACAAAAAGCAAAACAACTGGGTCAGAAATATAACAAAAGTCAAAGACGCAGGCCAACATATAACCAGGCTAAAATGGAGCTTCGCAGGTCATAACGCTAGACAAACGGACAATAGGTGGAATAGCACGATACAACAATGGAGACCATGGACAGGAAAGAGAGCAAGAGGACGACCCCAGATGAGATGGGGAGACGACATTAAAAAGATAGGAGGAACGCACTGGAAACAGAAAGCACTAAACAGAAGCGAATGGAGGAAACTGGGGGAAGCCCATGTTCAGAATTGGACGAATTAAAGGGCAAAAGAAGAAGAAGAAGAAGAAGATATTTTCTATTACGAGGTTTACTGGTTCCTAGATTCAATATGTGCTGTTTCACATTATAAGAATTTAAACGTGCGAGGGTTAGAACGCACGACGATATTCCAATGGTGGCTCATGTGATCATATGGAGCCTTTCTCACTAGACGGTAGTCGGAACGTTCGGTGAAGTCGCCGTGTTCATGCCGTCCCTCGCTTACAACAGCAGACGGCAGCCGTGCCGTCTTTACGCACCCAGTAATATAGGGGACTTAATGCATCCTTTCATATTATACTGTCGTTCAGTCGCACGAAGGTAGTTTCCTTGGTTGTTTGATACATTATTTTAATTTACACTTTATGGCTGTTTGAAGTAGGTGCATGTATTTTATATGATGTTTCAGATTGATATTGAAATATTAATAACACTAACTGAAGCGAGACCTGTTCTTTGGGACAAAACAATAGAAAGATATAAAGATAGAAACTTGACGAGAAATGATACCAAATTATATTTAGTTTTATAGGGTAAACGACTCGGTGAAGACTGGAGTAGGGCGGCCGTCACATCTTGTGTGAAATTATCTAAAAACAACATTTGAAACGAGTTGAACAACATTTAAAAACGAGTGGATGACAGAGGGTCTTTTAAATTCTGTACATGAAAAACATAGATTGTAGCATTTTGTACTTGTGGCATTTTTGTAATAAACTATTCTACATGGGAAATGTAATTCTCAGAGGTGTAAGACAGGGATGCATTCTCTCCCCACTACTGTTCAATCTATATTCAGAAAGTATCTTCCAGGAAGCTCTTGAGGAATGCGAAAGCGGCATCAAAGTTCCTGGGTACCTGGGTCAATAATATACGTTATGCGGATGACTCGGTCTTAATAGCAGACAATATAGAAGACCTCCAAAACCTTCTTAACAAAATTGGAGAGCATAGCGAGAACATGGGACTTAGCATCAACATAAAAAGACGAAGTTCCTTATAATCAGCCGTCAATTATGTCAACATCAAAATTCAAGACTGGCATATAACAACCAAGATGTAGAGCGCGTAAGAAAGTTTAAGTACCTGGGAACCTGGCTATGTGAAGACTGGAAGTCGGATATGGAAGAGCCAGAAGTGCATTCATGAAATTCAGAAACGTCTTTACGAACTCTGACTTTGACCTAAAAATAAGACTAAGATTCACAAAATACTATATATGGTCGGTGCTCCTATATGGGATGCAGTCCAACATTGTTTGATTTGCTTGTCTAGATAATTGCTAAGAAGAAATGCGTTCAATGTGCGTCCCCGTTTAGGATTTTGTCCTCTTCAGGGTTTGTCGTGAATGTATTGTGTGGCAGTAAAAGCAAACAGTCCGAAAAACACACTGGGGCAAGTGTCGTATCCTGGTGTTTTTCCTTGGTTATGCCGGACGGTGGTGTCCAGAAGGCTAAAAGTCAACAGAGAAGAAAGTTTTGATGGATTGTTGTTGGTTCCATAGACATTTACGTGTACTGTCCGTGCTTTGCTCTCGACCAGTCTCCCTAGAAACCATTGTACAACGACAGGCGAACCTGCGTCCCTCGTGGGCGGTCAGGAGGTGGCTTTTGAGCGTAGCGTGGACAGTGAGCGTTCGAGTGGAGAAAATAGTTGCGGCTATTTTCTTGGGACGAACAGGTATAACTGTGCAATGAAGTTGGAAAACCGCAAAAAACCAACTTCTCCCTGTTCGGGGTAGGGAAGAGGATATGTTATAGGTGGGTACGGAAGGCTAACGGAGTAGCCTCAAGGATGTTTTCGTACTCTGCCGGGAGTTCGTCAATGCATGTTTGCATTAGAACAGACGGTAAATGAATCTTTTTGTGTTTGGGCGTTCGGCAGAGTACGTATATGGGATGGAAGGATGGACTTTAAAAATAAACACAATGAATAAGCTAGAGGCATTTGAGATGTGGATCTATCGACGAATCCTTAAAGTTCCCTGGACAGCAAGAATAACAAATGAAGAAATCTTGAGAAGAATTGGTACAGAACGACAAGGGATGTGCACAATTAAACAGAGAAAAACGGCATACCGGGGCACCTAATTAGAAATAAAAGATACCAGTTTCTGCAAACCTTAATTGAAGGAAAGATCAAAGGAAGAAGAGGAGCGGGCAGGAAGAAAATGTCATGGCTCCGCAATGTCAAACAATGGACAGGACTAAAAAACATAGGAGACCTAATACATACTGCAAGGGATAGAGAAAAATGGTCAAACGTGATCGCGAACATCCATTAGTGGATTGCATAAGAAGAAGAAGAAGAACATGGGAAATAAGTCACAATTTAACTAAAAACATGTCTATTACCGTTTCGACGCCCAAATCGGATGTCGAAACGTTAATAAAATAATTTTTTTAGTTAAATTGTGGCTTATTTCCTATTTAGAATAGTTTATTACATGGATTGTATGAGCTAATTAGATGAGTTAATCCAAGATCCCACAAATAACTTAGTAGAACAACGATTATAAAAACAAATTAAGACTTTTAATTAAAAACATAAGAAATAATAACTGACAAAATAGAAATTGAAATGAATTAAATACGCATTACAGTACATAAGGACAAAAGTATGGACAAAAAATACACATTTAATTGTAATGATACATCGTAATGATACATATCAGACATTGTATCATGTACCTACCTCAGCCTTAAAGTGTAAATAAAAATAATATACCAAACAACACAGCAAAATATCTTCGTGCGACTCAATTCTTATTGTGTGAAAAGGATAGGTGCGTCAAAACTACCGCACGAGAAAACCCTCGCACGTTCAAAATTCTTATAATGTGAAACAGCCCTATACCTTTCGGAATACGTTATTTATAAATTTCTCATGCAATGAAAAGCTCACTCCTGAACTGGCGTAATCTCCTTTATTCTTTCCGCTATAGATAAAACAGAAAATGTTGGTGTTTTGATGTTACTTTCAGTTCATTTATATTTTTCAGTGCACACTGAAGATCTGCATTCCTTAAAATAAAACCCCTTTTAACTAATACAACTCTCACTGGATACTAGGTATAAACTCGTGAAAACATAATATATACATGTGCTATCCTCTTATATGGGACAGAAAGATGTAAAATGAAAAATTTGTTAAAAATAAAACATATATTTATATTAAAAATATTCTTTTGGGCTACATCACAAAACGTTTTCGAATGACAATTCCATCATAAGTGCTGCTACTACCAGCCACTCTAGACAGTTCCTATCAAGACTCCATTTAGAGAGGTTTCTGTCAGGGTCAGCAACCCACATAGTTGGAAGTACTGCGTTTCCATGATGTACAATCAAGTAAAAGTTCAAATATCGCAGAATATTAACTATAACAATGAAACATTATAATAACTTTACACCATGTAAAGGGTTCTCACCCAGATATTTTTAGTAGCGCAACGAAAATGTTCTGCGATGTAGCCCGAAAGGGTCTTTTTAATATAAATACAGTGTGTCTACGGACGGGATGCCAAAGATAAAAAACTTTTTTATTTTGAATTTTAGAAAAAAATGTCATTCTTGAATAAAAGTTGTAAAATCCCATAAAACGAAATAAAATTACAAGTTTTTCAAAACCTATGTTCAAAACCTATATTCAAAACCTATATTCAAAACCAAATTTTATCTAAATCCCTATAAATTTTGGCACTAAGTTCGAAATCGTAACAATAATCTAGTGTTGCTAAGCTACAATGTAGCTTGAATTTCTTTATCAGTTTCTTTAATCCATTACTATACATGTCGATATTTTTCATGGAACATTTCAATCGTGTGTCAGTATCAAACAGCTCCAATTCCATAACACTTTATAATATAAATTCTTTGTAGGATGGTTAACATTATCTTATCGAAAAAGAATGACAATTCGTAAATTATTTATCGGAGTTGACAGTTATCCAGCTACATTGTAGATTAGCAACACTAGATTATTGTTAAGATTTCGAACTTAGTGCAACACAAAATTGGCCACAAAATTAAGCAGGTTTTAAAAAACTTGAATTTTATTTCATTTTATGGGGTTTAGAACAAGCAAAACTTTTTATCAAGAATGACATTTTTCGCTAAAATTGAAAATAAAAAAGTTTTTCCTCTTGGGCACCCCATCCGTGGACACACTGTATACCTTTTATAGAGGATTTTTAATAAATTTTGTGATTTATGGTGTCCAGCCCGTAAGAAATTAATTTCCTTGCGGAGCATGTAAAGTTCACCTAATTGCTATGAGAAGATTGGATGCCTTAGATATGTGGGTGTTTAGAAGACTACTGAAAATACCATGGACAGACCAAATTACTAACGAGCCACTATTGCGTGAAATGGGCTTTGACAGGGAACTTCTTAACATTATCGAGAAGCGCACTATGGGTTCTTGAGGTTGTTGATATTCAGATGTTCATGGTTGTAAAATATTAGAGAGTGGACGGGTCTCGACACTCAGCCCTTATTGAAATCCGTACAGGATAGAGAAATATTTGCCAGAATTGTTGCCGACCTTTAGAAATGAAGAGGACACTCTAAGAAAAAAAAAGGCTGTTTATTAAATACTCCTTTAATAATAGTCCTTTTACTTGCTAAGATCATTTTTAAATGTTTTTGTCCTGTATCTAAAAGGCTTTGAGATCGGTTATATCAGTGTGATTCTTTTTTTACCTGGTGAGTTCCAAAAATTGAAGATTTGACTGCGTTAGACTAGAACATCTGTTAATGTTACTAAAATAAAAAGCAGCCTAGCAGAATAACAAAATAATAATAATAACGATATAAGAAATCTGGACCAGAATTGTTGCCGACCTTTAGAAATGAAGCGGACACTCTAAGAAGAAAAGGCTGTTTATTTCTATCAGTATCTCTTGGTCTATTTTTGTTCACGATTTAATACTCCTTCAATAATAGCCCTTTTACTTGCTAAGATCATCTTTAAATGTTTTTGTCCTGTATCCAAAAGGCTTTGAGATCGGCTATATGAGTGTGATTCTTTTTTTACCTG
Source organism: Diabrotica virgifera virgifera (assembly GCF_917563875.1). Classification (NCBI taxonomy): domain Eukaryota; kingdom Metazoa; phylum Arthropoda; class Insecta; order Coleoptera; family Chrysomelidae; genus Diabrotica; species Diabrotica virgifera. The sequence continues at coordinate 180,551,981 of NC_065449.1, read as the reverse complement.
GTGAGTTCCAAAAATTGAAGATTTGACTGCGTTAGACTAGAACATCTGTTGAAATTACTAAAAGAAAAAGCAGCCTAGCAGAATAACAAAATAATAATAATAACGATATAAGAAATCTGCATAATAATAACTCTCGAAAAATATAATAATAACTATCAGATCTTCTATCAAGCGCACCACCGTGTAAATGGAGTATTCCTAGCTTCAACACCTATAGTCCGTGTAATAAAGCTTAACATAGGACACAACCTCGTAATTTTTACAGAATGGATCGATTTGCATGAAAATTTAAGAATAAGTAGTGGATAGTCCAAGGATCAAAATCTATATGATGCTGAAAGACGCTTTTACCATGGGGCTGGTTGCCACCCCATCTCGGGGGTGGAAATTTTTTATTATAGTTTGACCACAAAAGTTGGTAAAAACATTCATTCTAAACAAAAAACGTTCAATACATTTTTTTTAATAGAATGAATAGTTTTCGATTTATTCGCTATCCAAAATGTTAGTTTTATATCGAAAAAATCAATGTTCTTAATCAGTTTGCTGCCAATAACTCAAAAAGTTTTCGGTTTATCAAAACAACTTTGCTTAACAAAAATGTACCTTTTGAAAAAATAAACAAAACCGTTTTTTCTAATTTTCTTTACGACCAATAGTAATCGAGCTATGCTTTATTATATGGTAGCTCTTCTTCGTCAAATGCTAAATATTGTAGATTCAAAGTCAAAAGACGGGAAAACTATGCATTTTTCGAGGATAACTTGTGTAAACTAATTTAAAGAATTTAAAAATATCCAAAATACTCCAAAAATACAAAAAAGTCTTTATCTCAAAAATTAAGTGACATAATGAAAATAATGTCAGTCCCTATTTTTTTCAGCGAAAAAGTGATCCGACACAACCCCCTAATCACCACCCTAATTTAAATTAGTCATTGACCTTATTTGGGCTTCTTTATTAATGTATTAGTATTAGGTTCTAGAAGTTTGACCGGCTTAGAATGATTAGTTTTTAAAAAAATGGAGTTAGAAGCGAATAACGAATTTTTGTAGTTTGGTAAAAAATGCAATTTTCTTCAGTATAAAATAATTAGCATCAGAGATATGAAAAAATGTTTAAACATAAAATTGTAGTTATTTATTTTCCAAGAAGTTGGTTTGCAAAAATTTTTTCTACGCACAAAATTGAGTGAGCTATTGACAATTAAAACTTATAATAACATGCAAAACCCACCTTTACCAACCCTTTCAAAGTCAGCTGTTTTAGCGACTGAGGATTTTAAAAGGATTTAATATTAATAGCCTTATAGATCTTGTAAAACCTACAAAATTCTTTTTTACCAAACTTTCTAAGATAAAAAATAAAAAGTTACGGTTAAAAAATCAATATATTTTTTTGAAAAAAAAAAAAGGAGAAATCCAATTGGAAGCATAATAATGTAAGTTGGCGCTGTTTTTAGTCATTAGTCATTAGCCTTATTCGTTCTTCTTTATTTATGTATTATTAATAGATTCTAGAAGTTTGACTGGCTTAGTAGAATGATTTGTTTTTAAAAAACTAAGTTAACTGAGTTAAAAGCGAATAACGAATTTTTGTAGTTTGGTAAAAAATACCATTTTCTTCAGAATAGAAAGATTAGCATCAGAGAAACGAAAACATTAAATATTAAATTGTAGGTTATTTAATTTCCAAGAACTTGATTTGAAAAAATTTTTTCTACGGCAAAAATTGAATGAATCGTAAATGAGTATAATATCGAAAAACATTGATTTTTTTGATATAAAACTAAAATTTTCGATAGCGAATAAACCGAAAACTGAATTTTATCAAAAAAATGTATAGAACATTTTTTGTTTAGAATGAATGTTTTTATCAACTTTTGCGGTCAAAATATAATAAAAACTTTCCACCCCCGAGATGGGGTGGCAACCACCCCATGGTAAAAGCGCCTTTCGGCATCATATAGATTTTGATCCTTGAACTATCCACTACTTATTTTCAAATTTTCAAGCAAATCGATCCATTCTGTAAAAATTGCGAGGTGAAAAGCTTCGGTTCCAGCACTACTAGAGTCTAGAGCAGGGGTGGGCAAATATTGTTAAGCGCGGGCCAAAATGAAATTTTCAAAATGTTTCCCGGGCCGGAGGACTATACCACGTACGCTGCGCTATGAACACGCGAATGTTTTTGGTGGAATGTTTTTCCTGTGAAATATTTTTCACAAAAATACTTCTTCTTCTTTTTGTATAGACATGACTCTGCCTGTTTTTTCAATGTGCCTCCAGTAAGTTGTCGTTTCATCGTTTTCATGGTCTTCCCACTGATTATCTTCCTATTGGGGAACCGTCTCTCGCCGCCGTCCTTAGTACTCTATTTGTTGTCATTCGGCTATGTGGTCATTCCATTCTACTCTTCCGTTTCGTACCCAGTTATTAATGTTCTCCACCTTGCATCTCCGTCGTATATCTGTACTTCTAGCTCCGTCTCAGACGTCTTTTTGTCTTATCATCGATTTTTCGAAGGGTTTTCATCTCCGCTATTTCGAGCAATCTTTTTGTCCTCTCTGTGTCAGGTCATGTTTTGACGCGTATATCATTATTGGTCTGATGACTGTTTTGTAAATTCTGCCTTTCATTTCTTTTCCGATATTTTTATTTCTCCATATTGTGTCATTCAGGCAACCTGCGGCTGTGTTTGCTCTATTCACTTGATCTTCCACTTCTGTTTGGAACTTTCCGTAGCTAGATAGTTTAATGCCTAAAACTCCATTACTTGTTCTATTATCCGACCCTCCAGTTCCAATTTACAACCTATTGGATTTGCTGTTATAACCATGCATTTTTTTTGGAACATTAACATGTTAAATTTTTTGGCGGTTATATTAAATTGGTGCTGCATACGTTGTTAATTATCTTCACTTTGAGAGATTAGTATATTGCATCGACTGCATAGCAGATTATTTTAAGTTATTTTTCTCCCATTTGGTAGCCTTTTCAGTTCTTATTTTTTTTTATTATTTCATCCATGATTAGCTAGAATAATAAAGGACGCAGGGTATCCTCCTGTCTTATCCCATTGCCAGCTTCAATTGGGCTAGTTAGTTCATCTTGTACTTTTACTCTTATTCTGGTAGATGTTTTCTATCGTTGAAAAAAATACTATAAGTATCATTTTGAAGCTTTTGGACAAAGAAATTTGACTGTTAATAATAGATAATATTAATAATAAATTGTCTTACCGAGGTGTACATACAAACAAGTAAAATGTAAAATGTCACGTATTTTTTAAGAAATATAGTCAGTCCATTATATTATTCATAACAAGGATCCAAAAAAATGAAGATATTGAAAAAGTGGACAAAAGTATTGTGTATTACGGAAGATCTAAATCCGAAATCAGAAATTGGATCAAGAATAGGGCAATAAAGAGCAGCCTTTTTGAATATGAGGAAATTTCTGAGTAACCAAAGACTAAATCTTCAAATCCGATATCGCGTGGTAAAATGTTATAATCCACTCTATTCTTCTTTATGGTGTCGAAACTTGGACTGTTAATTTTGGCTTAGCTCTCAAAAGCTGGAAGCTTTTGAGATGTGGCTTTTTAGGAGAATATGGAAAATACAGTGGACCGATCATGATACGAACGAAATGGTCATTCACAGAATGGGCCGAGACAGAGAACTTTTGACTATCATTAAAATGAGAAAGATATCATATTTGGGGCATAAAAATGATAAGTACAAGTTGTTGCAGCTGATTATGAAGGGCGAAATCGAAGGAAGAAGGGGTCCTGGTAGACGACAAATATGCTGGCTGAAACCAAAACATCACTGCCTCGAAGAGTGAGAAAAGTGCACGTTTAATTCTATGTAGTAAAGTTTAATATGGTTACAGCTGTTCGAAATTACAATACTCTCTATTATTTATATATTTCATTATTTATATGAATACTACGCATACTAATACTGTTGATTTCAACAAAATCGCATAAAAGGGATAAAAAAATGCTTGCGGGATTTTTCAATGGGCCGGATAAAGTAAGCAAAAGGGCCGGATCCGGCCCGCGGGCCGGCTTTTGCCCACCCCTGGTCTAGAGGATGGCAGGGATACCATCCGTGGAACAAAAACTGACAATAAGTAAAAAATGCATATACACGAAAAAATTCACCAAAAATGGTGAATAAAAATCATGTTTAGGGTCAAGCCTGGGAAATGCCAATATGTGTTCATAAATAAACATTTTTTGCGTTCCTATTACAACGTGTCAAACCTAGATTAAGAAACGATCGGCTATTGACAACACGTGTATGTCGAATCTTGTAGGGAGTATCCAGAGATTCAAGTGTTAAAAGAGCCAGGATTGTCATGTGCCGAACTATTCAGATTCAGATCTGCCGTCAACAAAGTCAGAATTGCCATGTTAATTGCCAACCTTCGGAACAGATAAGGCACATGAAGAAGAAGAACAGCCAGCAGGAGATCGATACCGAGTACTAAAAAACAATTTTATAATTACTAGTTTTGATGGGAAATAAGCCACAATTTTACTAAAAAAATGATTTTATTAACGTTTCGACGTCCAAATCGGATGCCGTTGTCAAAATACAAAAAATAGTAATTAATATTAATATTGTTTGTATTAATAAAAATATTAATATTAATTCTTCTTCTTCTTCTTCCTTCTTGTATGTAGGCTTTAAAGCCTGTTTCTTCTTCAATATTATCCTCCTAAATTGTTTAGGTTATCGCACCACTTTTTTCTTGGTCTGCCAATACTTCTTCGTTCATTTGGTGACTTATCTCGTGCTATTCGTACTATCCTATCCTCTGCCATTCTACTAATGTGTTCGTTCCACTCCTGTTTCCGTTTTGTCACCCATCCATTTATGTCTTCTATATTGCATGATCTTCTTATGTTTTCGCTCCTCTCCCTATCCAACAGACTTTTCCCTGATATTCGTCGGAGTATTTTCATCTCTGTTGTTTCTAGTAGTCGTCTCGTTTTAGATGTGTCAGGCCTTGTCTCCGCCGTGTATGTTAATATAGGTCTAATTGCTGCTTTATAGATTCTTGCTTTTGTGTCTTGTCTTAAGTGTTTGTTCTTCCAGATTGTGTCATTAAGAGATCCCGCCGCTTTACTTGCTTTTAAGCTTTGTTGCTTCCTGCTTTATTATTTTCCCATCAATTTCGATTTTACATCGTAGTGGGTATTTAGATGTTGTCATACATTTGTTTTTTTCTGCTGATATTATCATATTGTATTTCTTGGCTGTTGTATTAAAGATGTGTGTTAATCTTTGGAGATCGTCTTCTGTCTCGGCGATTAATGCGGCGTCGTCTGCATAACACAATACTTTGATTTCTTTATTCCCCATTCTGTAACCATGACCTTTACGTACTGCTTCTATTATTTCGTCTATTATTATATTAAAGAGCAGTGGGCTTAATGAGTCACCTTGTCTGACTCCACTTTGTACTGGTATAAACTCCGTTAGTTTTCCATTTATCTTTGCCTGTATTCGATTATGAAAGTAGATGTTTTCGATGGTTTGTATAATATTGATTGGTATGTTTCTTCTATACAGTAAATGTAAGACGTCTTCGACTTGGATGCGATCGAAAGCCTTTGTCAGGTCTATAAAACATAGATATGCTGGTTTATTGTACTCAATGGCCTTTTCTGTGATTTGTCTCAGTACAAATACGGCGTCTACGCAGGATCTTCCGGATCGGAATCCTTGTTGTTCATCTGATAAAGTTGTTAGTTTATTGATTTTGTTGGTTAGGACTTTTGTGGTTAGCTTAAGTGCGGTGTTTAGTAGATTTATACCTCTATAATTGTTGGGGTCTTCTTTGTCTCCTTTTTTGAACATTGGTATCATTATGCTGTTTCTCCATGCGTCTGGTATCTTGCAGTGCAATATTAGTTTTTGTATAAGTTTTGTCATATCTAGGGTTATACTTTCTCCTCCGTATTTTAGAAGCTCGTTGGTTATTCCGTCTGGTCCTGGTGACTTCCTATTTTTGAGTGAATTTATGGCTACCCCTACTTCCTGAAAACTGATTTCAATTTCGTGTCTTAATTCAGGTAGGTTATTATTTTGATTATGATTTTCCTTTCCTTTAAACAGTTCCGTCAAGTATCTTTCCCATTCGTTTGCTGGTATGTTATTGTATTCCTTCAATTCTGCCATTTCTTTCCGTTGGTTTCTTATGAATCTCCATATTTGTTTTTGTGTTCCGTAGAAGTCGCTTTCCATCCTTTTTGTAAACTGTTCCCAGTGTTCATTTTTTGTTCTTCTTACCAATTGCTTTGTTTCATTTCGTATTCTTCTATAGGTGTCTCTGGATTCTGGAGTGTTTGATGTTTTATACTTCATGTAGGCGTCTCTCTTCTCTTTACATTTCTCTTTTATTTCTTTTCTGAACCATGGTGTATTGTTGTTGTTTCTTTTGTTCAGTATGACTTTGCGTTTTCCTAGAGCTTCTGTTGCTGCCTCTTCAATATTGTTTTTAATTTTCTCCCAGCTCGCGTTTATATCTTCGATGTCGTCTATCTGCTTCAGCTGTATCTTCTATGCTAGCCTCCTTTGGTACATTTCTTTGGTAGAATCGTTCCACAGTGATTCTACATTGAATTTTTCCTCGGTGATTTCCTGTGGAAAATGTTTTGGTGTTAGTTTCATTCTTATTTTTGCTAGGACTAATTTGTGTTCACTCCCTGCGTCTGCCGAGTTTAAAGTTCGAATATCTAGAATCTGCTCTGGGTGGATTTTTCTATTAGTGACTATAAAGTCAATCATAGATTTGTGCCCCCTGGAGTTTTCAAACGTATATTTATACTGAAGCTTATGGTCGAAAAATGTATTATTGATTCGCAGTTCGTTAAAAGCAGAGATTAGCCATGAGTTCTCTATTTGAGTTGACATGGTTTTCATTGAATCTTTGTTTTACTCCTGGAACTATTTCATTTCCGATTCGTGCAATTAAATCCCCCATAAGAATTAAGTGTTCTTCATGAGGTATGTCGTCCAGGATGGTTTGCAACTGTTCGTAGAATGCCTCTCGTTCCTTCTTAGGTTTGCAGTCCTCGGGGCTATACATAGATATAACATTTAATTTTTGGTAGTCCATTGTGATGTTCATATGTATTATTCTTTCGGAGATGTAACGGCAGTTACTTATGTTGTCTTTAAATTAATATTAATTAATATCTATTTTTTCTATTTTGACAACGGCATCCGATTTGGACGTCGAAACGTTAATAAAATCATTTTTTTAGTAAAATTGTGGCTTATTTCCCATCAAAACTAGTAATTATAAAAATACCACAAGAAAATAGCTTCAAAACAATTTTATCCCAGAAACTAGACGCGATACCGATACAGAACATGTTCCGTTTGTGCTTATCCCTTTTGTTTGATTTTGAATCGATATCTGGAATATCTTGTCTATGTAGATATTGAATAGTAGAGGAGATAAAATACAGCCCTGGAGTAAAGCAAAGCCCTAGAGGAGTAAAATATCTAATCTAATCTCTTGTTATTTGCATTTCTCGAGTTGTCAGTGAGTTGTTGATCCGTAACTTTGCCGATTGATGCCAATAAAGATTTTGAACAATCTGGAGATTCTAAATTAAGAATAAGACAGCAAAAATAAAATGTAATTAAACTTTGAAAATAACTAAAAATAAAACATAAAGTAAAAATTCGTTAAAGACAGATCCGTAAAATTACTCGAAGGCGTTCTAAACGCTACTCCTGAAAACTTTGAAAACTGTTTCGATCCGTGTGTAATATATATGCTTATAGCTAACTAGTTAAAAGTGCTAATCCATTTTACTACAATCTGATAAAGCACTAACTTGTACGATACCGAGCTGTCTCGATGAATTTTAAATAGGGATGGTTTTATTTTAGCGCTGAAAGTTAGATGAAAGGCCAGCTAGTTGCCTAGATTGAAAGTAGAAAGAACTTCTCCATTTTTGCTGGTTAGACCAGTAAATGAACGTGAATTACGGCGATACCGTGTAATTTTCAGTGTCACCACAGAATTGTATGAAAATTTGGATTTAGGTTCTACTTACCCTCCACCTCAAAGTTGTGCCGTTGGTTGATTTTATTTGGGGGGCGAAAAACCCCTCTTCAAAAGTCACACCTTTTCGGGAGTGAAAAAACATACGTTTAAAATAAGTCCGGAAATGGATAAACTGACTAATTCTAATCAACATTTGTTCAATAGAGTTTTTTTAACTAAATCAATACTTTTTGAGGTATTTGCGAGTGAAAATGTTTATTTTTCACCAAAAAAAAACAAAAAACTAAGTATTTTATTGAAAAAATATTCGTAGCAAAAATATAGCTTCTATAAAAACAAAAAAATGGTGATTTTATAAAGTCTACCCAGCAAAAGTAAAATTGTAGCTCATGAAAAATACGTTCTTATTTGTCAAATTCCAAATCGATTATTTCAACGTGAAATAACTTTTCGAGGAAAACTTATTAAAACTATTTTAAAGTATTTAAAAAAAGCTTAATTTTTATTTTTTATAAAAGTCTCTAGCATTAAATCTAAGCGAGTTGTGCTCAAAATAAAGGTGGTCCCTTTTTTGGTAAAAACAAATCGTGAGAATCGCTCCCTGTTTAGCATCCAAAATGAAATTAATCGTTACCGTTTTACAATTTATTTTATGTATTTTTTATAATATCTGTAAGTTTCAATGGTTCAAAAAGCTTATTTTTGAAAGAGTTTTAGTTGAAATGGCTTGAACGAGTCACTAATCACGAGTGTATGCAAACTTTGAACAGCCATATCTTCGCTGTTCAAAATGTGTCTTGTCAGAAAATCAAAGTAAAACCAAAATGTTTATAAAAGCAAAATATACATTTTTTATGGGCCATTCCACGAACATACGCCTGTTTTGGATTACTTCGACAACGAATATTTTACTGTGCAAAATAAGAAGAACGAAAGTAAATTGCAAATTACATTGTTGTTTATTGGAATAATTATTAGCGCCATTTACTTTCGTACTTCTTATGTTGCACAGTAAAATATTCGTTGTCGAAGTAATCCAAAACAGGCGTATGTTCGTGGAATGGCCCATACTGTTTGACATTTTTTGTACTACTAATACTTTTTGAGGTATTTTGAAAAAAGAGCATTTTTTCTAAAATTAACAAAAAAATTACAATAAAACTAAATTTTTTCAAAAATAAGCACTTCGAATTGATTAAACTTAGGGATCATATAAACAATAGGTACATGTTATAAAGAAAATTGTAAAGCGGTAACGAATAATTTAATTTAGGGTGCTAGATAGGGGGAGATTTTTCAGTAGTACCAGGACAACTTTATTCTCAGCGTAACTCTCTTAGTTTTGATCTAGAGACTTTTATAATAAAATAAAGCTTTTTTTAAGACTATAAAAAAGTTTAAATGAGTATTCCCGAAAAGTGCTTCTATTTTTGGTTATTTCAACATTTTTGCTAAGAATATTGTTCTCGATAAAATACTCAATTTTTGAGTTACTTGCAAAAAACCGCCTGAAAACGTGTTTTTTTTTGTTGAAAAATAAACATTTCCACTCGCAAATAACTCGAAAAGTATTAACAGTGGCGTAACAAAATCCGTCGGGGCCCCTTTTAAAAAATTACTAAATGCGACATGTGTAACAAATACCTATATGTGTTATAGCCCAGTAAATCAACCGTGTAATTTTCAGTGTCACCACCGAAGTGGTCAACTCAAGACTTTTCGAGTTATTTATGAGTAAAAATGTTTATTGTTCAACAAAAAAACCACGTTATTAGGCGATTTTTCGCAAATAGTTCAAAGAGTAAGTAGTATTCGATCGAAAAGAATATTGTTACCAAAAATGTATCTAGCTTATAAAAAAAATGAAACAAAAATGAAGTCTATCAACTCAGTAAAAGAAAATTTGTAGCTTATGAAAAGTTTTTCTTATTCCTTAAATTCCAAATCGAATATTTCAACGTGAAATAACCAAAAAATGAAATAATGTTCGGGGAATCTCATTAGAATTTTTTTAAAGTTAAACACAAGAAGCTTTATTTTTTACAAAAGTTTCTAGCATCAAAACTAAGCCAGTTACGCTCAAAATACAGTTAATCGCATTTTTTTGGTAAAAAATTGTGAAAATATATTTAGCCCCCCAAATGAAACTAATCATTATCGCCTTACAAATTACCTAACTTCTTTATACGACCTGTAAGTTTCACCGGTTCAAAGTGCTTATTTTTAAAAGGGTACTAGTTTAAGGGCTTGAACGAGTCACTAATCACGAGTATATGCAAATTTTAAACAGCCATGTCTTAACCAATTTTTGTCTTACAGAAAAACAAAATAAAGCCAAGATATTTATAAAAGCAAGACCTGCCTACATTTCTTTACTCTTTGAGATTTTTCGTATTACTAATACTTATTAAGTTATTTTGAAAAAAAAGGCATTTTTCCAAAATAGAAAAACTTTAAATTTTTTTTTAAAATAACAACTTCGAACCGGTCAAATTTACAGATCATATAAACAATAAATATTTAAAGTTAATGGTAAAGCGCTAATGATAAATTTTATTTGGGGTGCGAAATAGGGGCAGATTTTCACGATTTTTTTTACCAAAAAAGGGGCCAACTTTATTTTGAGCGTAACTCGTATAGTTTTGGTGCTAGAAACTTTTATAAAAAATAAAAATAAAGCTTTTTTTTTGAAACATTTAAAAAAAGTTTTAAGAGTTTTTCCCGAAAATTGCTTCATTTTTTGGTTATTTCAGGTTAAAATATTTGATTTGGAATTGGACAAATAAGAATAATTTTTCATGAGCTTCAACTGTGCTTTTACTGTGTCGATAGACTTCATGAATAAGTACACCATTTTCTGTATCTTATAAGCTACATTTTTGCTAGAAATATTTTTTCGATATCTAATATTTAATTTGATAAATACTTATTTTTGAGTTTTTTTTTTAAATAAACACTTTCACTCGCAAATGACTTAAAAAGTATTAGCATAGATAAAGAAACTCTGTAGAAGAACAAAAGTTGCTTATAACTAGTAAATTTATACATTTCCGGACTTATTTTAAACGTATGTTTTTCACCCCAAGGAGGGGTGTAACCTCCCGAAGTAAAAGCAACTAAGGCATAAATCCAACTCTGAAGTGGAGTGTAACTAGAACCTAAATCCAAATTGTCAAGCAAAAACGTCCGTCGTGACGCTGATCATTTCACTCCAAAACTGTCATTTACTGAGCTATTGGTGTATTCATGCCTTGTTTATGACGACTTACATTTTTGATCTTTATTGGTATAGAATAAAATAGAACAAAATTACTAAATGATTACATTAGCATTATTCTATGAGATGAACAACTTTCTTCGTGCACTATCTACAATATATCTACAATTTTATTAATTCGGATGGACAACTTCATTTTCAATACTGCACTGCTTAAGAAACGTATGTATGCAAATAATATAACAACACATTTTTACATATATTAGACAACAAGATGGGTCCCTTGACATATTGGGGCCCTCCGTAAGCTTCATGCTGCGGGGGCCTCTGTTACGCCTCTGGATAATTGTATCGAAATACTAAACGTAGGTAAATATCAAAGAGAAAACCCATTCCTAGATTTAGAAATATTGTTTCTAAAATCCGGCAAATTGCAATTCTCAAATCTTTCAATAGTCACGTACAAAGCATTACAGTTTATTGTCGTTACCATAAAATTTCGGAAGGTCGGAAGGGATTAAGTTTCTAGATATTATGAGATGATTCACTTGGCAAATAGAAATTCACGTATTTTATTTTAAACACACAACGTAAAATAATATAACAATAACAGATTTTTACATAATATCAGATGACAAGATGGGGCCCCTAAGCGATTGTGGCCTCCCGCAAGCTTCATGCTGCGGGGGCCTCTGTTACGCCCCTGAGTATAAACTTAGTTAAAAAAACTCTATAGAACAAAAGTTGCTTAGAATTAGTCAATTTATCCATTTCCAGACTTATTTTAAACGTATGTTTTTTAACACCGAAAAGAGGTGACTTTCACCCCCCAAGTAAAAGCAACCAACTAAACATATACAAATACAAATGTAAGTAGAATTTAATAAGTAGTCCAAATTTTCAATCAAATTTTTGGTGACAAGGAAAATTACACTCCAAAACGGTCATTTACAGGGCTATTCGCCATTTTTGCTGGTGTAACGCCTATTTGTTAACTTTGTACAGAAAAGCTAAAAAGTTAGATAAATGTTATTTTTGACGTTAGAACATGACGGGGAATATGCGAATTAAGTTGGAAATTTTAATATAAGTTGGAACAAGAAATGATGTTTTTACATAATAAATGAAATTTTGTTTAGGAAAATCTTTATATTTCCATTATACATTTTTATACAGGGTGATTGATTAGTGGGGTAAAGCTCAATAGATCCGCTATAGTAATAGATAGCAATAAAACTTAATAACAAAAATTTTAGCCACCTTTGAGCTTCACATTACAAAATTAGTTAGAATGTTACAGAGTGTTCGATAACATAGTGGCAGACCAAACTTATGTTTTTTTAAATGAAACACCCTATATTTTATTTTATATTCGAAATCCTGTTAACTTTTTTATCACAAAAATATAAAGGTTTGTAATGTTATACAGGGTATTTACAAAGTTATAACTAATTTTGTATGAAAATCGTAACAAGTTCAACTCCCTGCATAAATAAAAATAAGCACAACAGCAATGGTTTATTAATGCCATAGTTTTTAACGTATTGTCAAAATTTTCAAGAATGGTCGATGTTGCTAATTTTCTTTATATCAAATACAGGGTGAGTCAAAACGCAAGTACATTATTTTCTCAGTAATTTTATATGGAACACCCTGTATTTTATATCACTATTGAAAAGTACCATTACCGTACTTTAATTTTTATATAACATTCGCTATGTCTAAAATTATTAGTTTTCGACATATTTTCATTTTTCAATGGACCAGTAACATGGCCACCCAAATCACCAGAATTTCATAAACTGGACTGATTTTTTTTCGGTTACGTTAATAATGAAGTTTATAAAATACCTCCAACAACAAGGGATGAGATGAAAAATAGAATACAAAGTGTATTTCGATGTGTTAATTTACAAATGCTTCGTAGAGTAAGTAGCTCATTCAATGATCGTTTTTAGGCATGCATAAATGTGTTAGGAGATAATTTTGAACACCTTATGTAATTAAGTATTAAAAATATTTTACTAAAAGTAGCTTCTAATTTTTTCAAACATGTTTTTTTGCAAAATGTATTACTGATAAATTATGTTTCGTTCTTTATTTGTTACATTGTTACATTTACATACAAAAGTAGTGTTTAATTGTCTTCACAAAATGTTGTATTTTGTGTTTGTGTGTTTTTTTGTAAAATTTACTACTAATTTTCTTTGTTTATTTGTTGCATTTACATAAAAAGATAGTTTTTAATTGTTTCAAAAATGTTGCATGTTGTGGTTGTGTTTTTGTTTGTAAAATGTATTACTAATCAATTCTTTTTATTTCTTTATTTGCTACAGTGTTACATTAATTACTGGATTGATAATTAATCGGTAATCGTCAATTGTCAATTCAGTCATGGCTTACTTAAAATTTAGATAAAGGACATCGCACACATCTTATGGAAAATATAATGTCACACAAATTCAATAAAATTTATACGAATAGATTCGTTTTAAATTAACTGTCAATTCTTATCATTGCGCCAACTCTTAATTATGATTAATTACGGCGCAAATTGCAATTAAAGTTTATCGAAATCACATTTTTGGAGTCTATAACGTGTCAGTTATAATCACTATTGCTCTGGGTGCTATTCAAAACAGCTTAAACCCCGCTGGGCCTAAGCGAATTAGTGAAACTATTATAATAAGATGCTTAAGAGCTCGAGAAGATTTATGAACTAACTATAATTTGGGTATTTTAAAATATTTTTTCTCTCTCTAACTTATGTACCTACCCATTTGATTTCAGATTGATTTATATCAATTTCTGCTCTTATTATTGAAAATTAAGAGTTGGCGCGATGATAAGAATTGATCGTTAAATTGAAACGAATATATTCATATAAATTTTATTGAATTTGAGTGACATTATATTTTTCATAAGATGTGTGCGATGTCCTTTAAACACCTAAAATAATTTGCTCTGAAAAATGAAAATATCTCGAAGACTAATAAATTTGGGCATAGGGAATGTTATATAAAAATTAAAGTACGGTAATGTTTCTTTTCAATAATGATATAAAATACAGGGTGTTTCATTAAACATTAATGAGAAAATAATGTGCTTGCGTTTTGACTCACCCTGTATTTGATATAAAGAAAATTACCAATGTCAATAATTCTTGAAAATTTTGACAATAAATAAAAAAAGACTGCATTAATAAACCATTGCTGTTGTGCTTATTTTTATTTATACAGGGAGTTGAACTTGTTACGATTTTCATACAAAATTGGTTATAACTTTGTAAATACCCTGTATAACATTACAAACCTTTATATTTTTGTGATGGAGAGGTTAACAGGATTTCGAATATAAAATAAAATATAGGGTGTTCCATTTAAAAAAAAACATAAGTTTGGTCTGCCACTGTGTTATCGAACACCCTGTAACATTCGAACTAATTTTGTAATGTGAAGCTCAAAGGTGGCTAAAATTTTTGTTTTTAACTTTTATTGCTATCTATTACTATAGCGGAGCTATTGAGCTTTACCCCACTAATCAATCACCCTGTAGATCAGGGGTGGGCAAATACTTTTAAGCGCGGGCCAAAATGAAATTTTCAAAATGTCTCCCGGGCCGGAGGACTACACCGCGTACGTGCGTTATGCATACGCTAATGTTTTTGGAGGAGAAAAGAGATACAAAAATTGATTACGGGATTTTTCAACGGGCCGGATTAAGTAAGCAAAAGGGCCGGATCCGGCCCGCGGGCCGGCTTTTGCCCACCCCTGCTGTAGATGGTCTTTGATAAATTATAAACGGTATTAGAGTTATTTAACAGTAACCAAGTTTTAATAAAATGTATGTCATGTAAAAATCAGTAAATGATTTTTTCACAAGCTGCCCATTTCGTATAATATAACGATTTTTACGAGTGATAAAAAACCGTATAACACATACCATTACTGTAGCCTATCTTTTCATACTTACAAAATTTTTCCTTAAAATATATACTTGGAAATTGGCTTATGAATTACGTGGAAAGAGAAGAAAAAATTATATAAAGAGTGACAAGAAGATAGGTCGTAATACACAGATCTTGAAACCCACGGTTGCAAAAAGGAAGTGACAAGAGCAGTAGCAAAAGCGAAAGAAGGAGCATATACAAATCTATACTATTAACTTGTTACCAGAGGGAGAGAAACAAAAATAGATACAATGGTCAATAGACAAACAAAGAGCAAAGACAGTAAAATATTTATACAAATTAGATGTATAGATATGACGGATACCTGAAGAAACCGAAATATCCGATAATCAATTTAAGATAGACAATATTAATAAAAATGGAAAATCAATGCTTTTGAGACATGGACGTGTCGAAGAATGTTACAGGTATCAGGAAATTACTAACTTTGTCGCTGTATTGCTCCTATAATACTACCTGTTTTCCCCATAAATTTTATGATCGATATACACTGCAATACATTAAAGGCATTTATTTAAGCACCTAAAATGGAAAATGAAATAAAACAAAAAAAAAATAGGCACCCGGACTATTATGGCGCAGAACAAACCCGATTCGGAAAATACAGATCATGTTTAGATAATATATTCAACATAAGACAAGTAATACATAGAAAAAAAGAAAAAGAAAAATTTTAAAACACATAATATGACAAAATCCACGAGAAAAATAAACTTCCTCTAGCTGGCTGTATACCATAAATCACAAAAATTCTAGATTTATTATAAAAGGTATATTTAAAATACCCTGGCCTGAGCCACCCAAATTCGTTTGGTGGCTCAGGCATGCTGTTTTTTGGCTTCTTAGTAACACTGATGATGGATTACTTAAACCGAAAACGTTTTGTTTTAATGTAACCCTTATTTAGGGTATTTTAAATATACTTTTTACAATAAATCTCATATTTTTACATAAAATGACCTTTATCAACTTAGAGAAAGCAAACGACTGCGTGCCTAGGAAATAAATGTGGGAATGCACGTTAGAGAGAAATAGGTATTAAAGAGAAATAAATATAACACAAAGACTGTATTACATATAAAGAAACACAGGTGCAAATAAGTTTAGGCTTAGACAATGACAACAAGTACAAAAATCGCAGTAAAAGGCTTCAAACAGAGATGTGGTCTATCACCAACACTTTTTAACATATGTATACATTTATCAGGCTTTGAACGATGGTATAGAAAATGTTGAACAATGGGTATACAAATAAAAGAGAATATATTATAGTCACTATACTTTTCGCCGATGACCAAGTCATTTTTGCATACGATAGGGAGGAGATGGAATTTATGTATAAGGAAATTAAAGGAAGAGTATGAGCTATGGGGAGTCAAGATAAATATGTGCAGATTTGTAAGACTTTATAAGACTTTTAGTATTTAGGATCACTGGTAAGCCTATAATGTACCTGTATGCTGTATGAAAGATATAGAAATGAAAATAGCACTGAGAAAACAAGCCTCGAAAGCTCTCTATGGAGTGATATAGAACAACAATCTAACCAAAGAAAGCAAAAAAAAGGATCGTCAGAGCATAGTGCCGAATATTAATCTCTCTATATGGAGCGGATGTATGGTGAATGACAACAATTATACGAAATACAGATCACCAGAGAGGATATAATAAGAACAGAGGAAATATGGAACAGAATGGAAGTAGAACGTTCAATTACAAAAAAGTTGGAAAACAAAGCCCTCAGTGGTACATGCATATACAAAGCATATACAGGTCAGGTGGTCGAAAAGAGTGTTGGACTGGGAATGAGGAAGAAGGCGCAGAAGAAAACTTGCTATCAGATAGAAAACGTACATAGGAAATACTTCTTCTTAACGTGCCCTATCAAGTCCCCTTGACGTTGGCGATTAACATGGCGAAACTGTCTCTGTCTCGAGCTATTCTAAATAGGTGTTCTGCTTTCTTTATTCCTGTCCACTCCCGGATATTCTTCAACCAAGAGGCCTGCTTTCTACCAATTCCTCTGCGTCCTTCGATTTTACCCATCATAATAAGTTGAAGAATATTATACCGGTCTCCCCTTACTACGTGTCCAAAATAGGCCATCTTTCTATATTTGATGTTATCAAGCAGCTCACGGGTAGCATTTGCTCTCTTAAGGACTGCCACATTTGTCAGCATAGCCGTCAGTAATGTAATGTAATTTCCTACGTAATGTAGGAAATACTATGATAGATAAAGACCTCAGAAAAGGTGACTGGGAGAATCGAGTGCTGTGGAGAAAGACAACGGCGAACTCATAATAGGGCTTTTCATCAACAGTCATTTGTTTCGATCTTCTGTCATGTGTCGTATAATATTAAGATATCTACGTCATACGTCTTTGGTTTGTATCATTGGTAATACTAGACGACACATGACAGAAGCTCGAAACAAATAACAATCGATGAAAAGCCGGTAAACAGTCGAAGAAGAAGATTGTGGAAAACTAGTTCAAATTCCAACAGGCTCGGTATTAGCCCCATATTTCCAAATCGGATCCGCCTCTGAATCAATATACGTGCTTCTTCCATCATCTATTTTGCCATTACTATTAGTATGCAGTCGGCGGTGTTTATTTGTGATAATGTACATCAAAATCTACATATATGTATCCGTATAAAACATGCTGAAGGGGTTTATGGTAATTTCATGTATTAATAGGCATATACGCATATTTAGTCCTACGGTGGAATTCCAAAATGTTTTTGGGAAATTATTATTTAAATAGGTAATTTGTTACGTAAATTGGTTTGAATTTCAAATAACGAATACATTAATATTAAGGATACAATTTTGTTGGAGTTTCTTTGTTTCTTTGATACTGCTTCGTAATGTTCCTTTGAAAACAATAATATTAAAAGGAAGGGTATTGTGTATACAAACAGTATCATTTTATGCAAGTATTATATTTATAGTACATTTTATACAGGCACACGCAGAACGTAATCACACGACCGACGGAGACCATGAAGAGATTTGATCTTATTAATAACAATAATCATCATCATAATCATCATCATTATCATCATACCTCAACCTCTTGCATCCACTGTTGGATATTGATCTCCTCCATATTCTTCCATTGTTCTCTATCTTGTGCTTGTGGCTTCTGTATTCAATTTCTTACTGTTTTTCTCAAGTCATCCATCCATCTGTTTGGTGGTATACCTCGGTGCCTTTTACCTTCTCTAGGTCTCCATTCTATGAGTCTTTTGGTTCAGCATTATCATTTAAACGTGCTACATGTTCAGCCCATCTCTATTTTGCTTGTGCAATTTTTCTATGACATCTGTCACTTTAGTCCTCTTACTATCCCATTTGGTGCATATATCTTCTTGTTATACCCAACATTGCCGTTTCCTATCAATAAAACACTGAAAACGTTTGTTTTCTATACTTCCACAAAATTTATTATAACTATGTGACTACAGTTATTTCGGCAGAGTGCCTTTCTCAAGTGATTTCGTTTACTATGTGTTTGCCTTTTTAAAGTCTTTAACTGAAGAGGTTGAGGAGTGGGGAACTGTTTGTCTCGAGTTGGTCGTTCAGAATTATATCTGTATTTTTTAATTTATTAAATTCCATAGATTCTAATAAAGATAGCTTAAGGCCTTTATTTTGAATATACAAAATTTGAAACTCTTCATTAACAGAATGATTATGATCTAGCTAGAAGGTGAAGTGCGTATGTAGAAGTGTCTGTTTTTCTATTGTTGAAAGCCCTTTGGTGTCCTGCTATCCGTTTGTCAAAGGTTCTGCCAGTTTGACCGATGTTTTCGGACAGTCACCACAAGTTAGTTTGTAGACACCACTCTGTAGTTGTTTTCTCTTTCGGCTCTTATTGTTCTTAATATTTGCTTAAGTTGTTGTTAGATCTGAAAGCTGGTGTTATTCCTTTCTTTTTGAAGTTATACTGCTTTAGGCGCGATTGAGATTGAGGGTGATTATTTATTATTGATCTGCGCGCATGCGCACACCGACAGTATGGTATTAGTCGTTATACGGGCTCTGATTGGGTGTTAAAATGATCTGTCAATAATAAATAATTGTTCAATATGGAGGTAAACAAATGTTGTATAATATATTAGTTTTATTGTTGTGAGGACAGAAACAAAAAAGTTTATAATTGTAGTGACTTTTTAAATAGTTTTTAAAAGCAACAGGTACGTAATAATAATTGTAAATGTTTCAGTATCCTAATAAAAAATTTCATAGGTACCAACCTATTTGAACCTACCAAAATACATAGTATGTAATACTTTTATTTACATAATTTGATTACCATCAAAATTTCTATCAATATTCACCTAATATATTGTTTTCTTACTCTATGTTTTGTTGTATTTTTTCAATTCTAAATCATTTCAATTCAAAATCAAAATAATTTGATTTAATTCAGAACTGTCAAAAGTTTAATCTGTTTAGTTAGTTGATCTTCGCACATAATGACGCATTGTCTCCGTGGCGAAGCGTTGAAGGTGAATAAATTTCAATACTAACTGCGCTGATAAGTGGGTTCGAACCCCAATAGAAACTTTTATTTTTTTATTTTTTTTATACATTTTATGATTGTAAGTATATTTATTATATAATTTTATTTTCAGAAAATACGTATTTAGTTAAAAACATTTCCGACAATTATTGTTCAGAAATCATTTGTGGCATTTTTTAATGTGTTTGTGTGTGTTTTATTTTTATTATTTTAATTTTTGGCACTGTTTTAATAAAAATGTTTGAGAAGTAGTAAGTATAAATTAGTTTAATATTTAAATAAAATATATATAAAAGTATATTAATTTCGTTTAAATCATATAATAGAAGTATAACTTCTTACGTGCTTACAAAGTACACACACATTCTTTTTTTATGTATCTGGCTATTTTTGTTGTTATCTTGCCAGTATATGTCATAGATCAGAAGGTATTGGGTTCGTTCTGTGGTGGTGGATAAACTAATTTCAGGGCTTTCTTATGGAGTTTTTGGTTTAAAATTTTATTAATTGTTTGTTCGTTATAGCCACTGTTTACTGCTATTTGTTTAATGATGTTCAGTTCTATTTCGAAATTAATTTTTGACATGGAAATTTGTGTCAGTCTATGTATCATGCTAGGGTAGGCTGCTAATTTGTGTTGTGTAGGATGGGATGATGAATTGTGTATAGTTGTGGCAGTATGGGTAGGTTTATGATATACGGAGAACTCATGTTTGTTGTGTAGTCTGGTAATTGTTACATCTCATAAAAAAGAAAGGAATAACACCAGCTTTAAGAACTAACAACAACTTAAGCAAATATATTAAGAACAATAAGAGCCGAAAGAGAAAACAACTGC
The DNA here is from genome assembly GCF_917563875.1 of Diabrotica virgifera virgifera. NCBI lineage: Eukaryota > Metazoa > Arthropoda > Insecta > Coleoptera > Chrysomelidae > Diabrotica > Diabrotica virgifera. The sequence goes on along the minus strand of NC_065449.1, from coordinate 180,531,383 downwards.
AGAGTGGTGTCTACAAACTAACTTGTGGTGACTGTCAAACTTCGGCAGTTTGACCGATGAAAACTTACATCGGTCAAACTGGCACAACCTTTGACAAACGGATAGCAGGACACCAAAGGGCTTTCAACAATAGAAAAACAGACTCTTCCACATACGCACTTCACCTTCTAGATCATAATCATTCTTTTAATGAAGAGTTTAAAATTTTGCATATTCAAAATAAAGGCCTTAAGCTATCTTGATCAGAATCTATAGAAATTAGTAAATTAAAAAATACAGATATAATTCTGAATGACCAACTCGAGACAAACAGCTCCCCACTCCTCAACCTCTTCAGTTAAAGACTTTAAAAAGGCAAACACATAGTAAACTTGAGAAAGGCACTCTGCCGAAACAGCTGTAGTCACATAGTTATAATAAATTTTGTGGAAGTATAGAAAACAAACGTTTTCAGTGTTTTATTGTTAGATAAAATGAACTTCCATCAAGTAACGGTCGAATCCATCAATTACTTTATTACTTTTTCCATTTTTCTTTGTATTACTCTCAATTTATTTGCAGAATGTTAGGTCAAAGTTATTGTTTCGGAACCATATGTTATTACCGGCAGTATGCATTTTTTCTTCAAGAAAATCGGTACCATTTCTTTTAGACTATGTCGCGTCTTGCCAAATGCTGCTTATCCCAAGCCTATTCGACGCTGGATCTCACAAATTCGATAGTCTTTTCCTATTTTAATTTCATGCCCTAAATCTTCACGCCCTCAGAACATCGCTTGGAACTAAATTGGTCATGTATTTTGTTTTTTGAAAGTTTATGTTCAGGTCTACTTGTTCTATTGCCTGTTTTAGTTCGTCCATCATAAAAGGTATGTATAAATAGGCGCGCCGCGCACTTCGCGCCGTATGTGCGCCGTGCGTTCTTGGCAGCGACAGAAGTTGGATCGTGTGCGCACCGTTTGTGTGTCACTTGAAAACACGTACTAACGCGTGCTTAATACTTATAAAACACGCTTATAAAATATGCTTAATACTTATAAAACAAAAACGATCCTATCAATAAAGTAAAAATCTCGTAGACTGTCCATCCGTAGAGGGTCCATCCCTATTAAATCAGCCAGAAATTATTAATGAAGTAATAACAATTCAAACGGAGGTTTATGCGCTTGACTGACCACTACCTAATATTTAAATAATTGGTTTAGGTAGCCTAAAGGGAGATCTTACAGATTTAGAAGGGATCACAATGATGAAAGCATAAACAATTTCCTAATTACGGGGTAATATTATCCTTTAAAGCAGCGTTTCCCAAACTTATTTTTCCGTGGCCCGGTTATTTTTGTGCTTATCCTTCGTGACCCACTAATTTTTTTCATAGCCACGTGTGTACCCACAAGAAAACATTTATATATTTATTACAGTTTTATACATATATTTTAATAAAGAATCCTTTGCTCAAACACAAATGTAATAAAACAAAATAATAATCAAATATTAAGGGGATGGGTACGTATTTTCGGCTGCAATGCTATTCAAATGGGATTCATTTTTTTCGAATCCTGAGAAAACTAATAAGTATTTTTGAAAAATTTAAACGCAGAATGAAAGATTACGTTATTAATGAGGGCCGAAAGTCCCTGAGAACTTCTATAATGTTTATTTTAATAAGTTACAGAAGTGAAAAACTAAGAGAACATTTAGTGTGATTTTTAATTTCAAATATCTCATTCAAAATAAACTTTTTATTTATTCTAAGGGACTTTCGGCCCTCGGTAATAATTTAGTCTTTCATTCTGCGTTTAAATTTTTCAAAAATATTTATTATTTTTTTCAGGATTCGAAAAAAATGGACACCATGTCCATGGTAATATTTTCCAAATCTATCTTTGTCTTACAACGCACTCAGTTGAATAATAGAATATTGTCAGCATATTGTCAGACAGTGACATTTTTAAATATTTGACATGGCATCGGGAATATTTTGATAAATAATTGATTTAGGACGTGAACTTAATAAAAAGTTATTTATTGTGTATTATTAGTGGAAGATCCAAGCAGAGAATGCATCAGGATAATATATTCTGTGATCCAAGTATTTTGTTGTTAAAGATGTTCAAAATTGTAAGCGTTCCATAGTAACAATATATTATTCAAAAATCACTTTAACACTTTTCCTCTTTTTCGATTGAGTAGGGTAATGGATCCAAATATGAGACCCTTTTTTTAAAACTCTTGGTAATCGTAAAGTTTATGGATTAAAGATGTCTTAAATTAGGTACATGTCAGATAATTATGCTATTATATTGCAATAGGTTCAAAATTAATTTTAAACTAATATTTTTTTACCAATAAATTAATTTTTTAAAAATGTCAAAATTTCCAACTTAAAAAAAGGTGTCTTAATATAAGACCATGTGGTATCCTAATATGAGACACCACGTTATATAGGTTAAACAGGTGATACAAATTATTTTAACGCATTGTTCTGGATATAAACTGTATTACATGCTATAGACATGATTCTATTGTTCTGAAGCTGTTTCTTTGTGGCATATTATGTAATTTTCTTTTTTTTTTAGTAAGCCACAATTTAAGTTAAAAATAAAAATTGGAATTCTAAACGTCAATAAAAATCATTTTTAACTTAAATTGCGGCGTATTTCCCAATAAAATAGTAAAAAGAGATGATGCTATACTCAAAACATTACAGTACCATATCTCATATTAGGCACACTTAAGGGTCTCATATTAGGAGCAACCACGTGTTAAATTTTAGTCCGTGTTTTGAGATTATGATTGGTTTTTGCGCCACTATAATTGCGTGTTTCTGTAACCAATTTAAGTAGCTATCAACTAATTACTACGTTGATTTTTTTTCTCTCACCATAAAAATAAAAATTTCATTTTTAACTCCACCGATTAAAAAACTTTTGACTCGCAAAAAAATTAAAAACTTCACTGACTGGTAATACTAAATCACAGAAACTCAATTTATTCACAGCCTACTGGAAACACTACCAGAGCTTAGTTTTTACCCCATTCACCAGGCTGCAGCACTTACAAGACTCTAGAGACAGGGGTCTCATATTAGGAACAGGTCTCATAATAGGATCCTTGACCCTATTAGTTTTTGTTGTACATATAAATTATTACAATCACATAGTTAGTGAAAAAATTATCAGATTTATTAACTGAATTAATAATTTGCAATTATACAAATAACAGTTATCCAAGAACATTCAAAAGTCATCTCTTTAAGTTAATGATGACATTTTCAAGTAGAATGACATTCTAGTAATGTTTACATATCCATACCCAGTGTGAATTTTACTACACGTAATTTGCCGTCTAAAGACAGAAAAAGTAGGTATAGCCGTAAAATATTTGCGAATTTGAGAAGGCCTTAATGGGCCTTAATAATGGGGGACCCATGGCCTTAATGAGAAGTAGATGTTAATTTTATCCTCAGGTTCGGTTCGACTTCCAAATGGTTCCTATATTTATTTTCAAGGAAAATCAGTGTTAAAAACCCTACCTCACACTTATATAGGTCGTAACAAAAGAAATTAGAAATGTTATCACTTTTTGTGCTAAAACTGGGTACCTACTCCTGGCGGCAAAACAGCCAAAAATCTATCAGTGGTATTTTTTCTAATATGTATTTGAGTGCTTTATCACACGATAGTTCAATTACTGACTCAACATACGTCCCTTGTAAATGAATACCTTATCCACGCTTTGTTGCTGTATTTGCGTAGGAATACGCGTATTCCTTCAGATTTGCCTCTTGCAGGACCCCCAGTCCTAGCAGGTGTTTCTTGAAAGCAGCTGAAATCTCATCCGACAATGAATTTACGATATTATTTTTTTTGTAGTTCCGTTAGCTTTGCAAAAGCTTTGTAATTTCCTGCTTCCGCGCGATCTACAAATTAAGTTTTTTTGTTGCAGCTAGCTTCCACCTTTTCTTGTACTTTAAATACAGTTACATTGCTACCTTGTAATGTCATATTTAAATTGTTCAGGAAGTCAAAAATATCACAAAGGTAGGCTACCCAACGAACTGTCAACACTGATGTAATGGCCCCGTCCCATTCCAACAGTGAAGCGAGATTGGCGCCAGCGCCAACATACAAGAGAGAGGTTCTAGAGAGACAGATAATTTGTCAGGTAAAATTTGCTACAACTACAACCAGAGTTGCCAGATGTGATTTTATAAAACCCCCACTTAGAAACTGAAATTCCCTCAAATCACCCAAATTTAAATTTTTGCCGCATTATAATAAATTAGTAGTCAAATGTAGAGAACAGTAAACAAAAATTTTACTACTTATCAACAGAGGGCCCTGGAAATAATTTATAGGTACTATCTTCTTCGATTATATGAGAGTATAATATACAGTTCTATGTGTACATTCGCAAATTTAATTTCGCATGACCCCTTAAAATCTTCCATCAGTTTCACCCCAAAAAATCTCCCAACCATTTCTGCTTAGAGAAGTTCCCCTATACGCTTTCAAATTACCCCAAAATTGTGAGAAAATACCCCAATCTGGCAACCCTGACGTACCTGACTAGCACTGTCAATTTGTTTGTTTAAGAAAGATGGCGATTATCTTCCCTCTTTTACCTGATTATCTTCTGTCTCATCCTGGCGCCATTAAATTCGCTTTATGGCGATTCCATCAGTGTTGACAGTTCGTTGAGGCTACCTTGATTAGGCAATTGACATCATGAAAACTGTCTTTAAATTGAAATATTGCATCCCTAGCCGTTGGTGGATGTGCTTCTAAGAATATTGAAATTTCTTCCTTTCATTCAATAGGTCTTTCTAAAACATTCCCTTCTGATAGCCAACGCACTTCGTAGTGCAAAATAAGATCTTCATGTTCACTTCCTATTTCTCTGCACAAAGCAGAGAATACTTTGTGAGTTCAGTCGGCGAGATTTTATGAAGTTTACAAAATTTACACTCTCCTTCATAGATTCGGTTAAAATCAGTGGCATTTTTTGACAGCTAATACCTCTCTGTTGATGCTAAATGCACCCAAATACATTCTAGTGCTAAGGCTTTGATCCCCGGAAAAAGTACAGTACGAGTGCCTGCCATTGTCCGTGATCCATCGCTACTAAGTCATTACATACATACATTTATTCTATTCATAATAATAATATCGTATGGCATTTTTGCCGGGGAGATCCTTTCGGATAGTTCCAGCGCCAATTACATCTTTAACCCTGTTTCAAGTAACTAGTGTCGATGTACACTAGCCCAGGGGGACCGACGGCTTAACGTACTCTCCGAGGCACGGTGAGACGGCTCGTGTCATTATTGGAAATGAAAATGGTTTGTCTTTGGCAGGGATCGAACCCACGTCTACTGGCGTATGAGGCCAGCGTTTATGCCGTTACCCACGGCCGCTCACATATTCTATTCAATTCCATTATCACTAATGTAGATCACTGTATCAATGTAGTGTATCACTTAGATTAAATATTTCTTCAGCTGTTGTTCTTGTTGACAAAGATTTACAAAATAGAAATTCTTCGTGAATAGTATTTGCAAAATCGTGTCTTACAAAACATATTAGATTAGCATTACCTGATATGTCTGTACTTTCATCAAGTTGCAAGGAAAAATAGTTATAGTCCTTTAAGTGACATAATAGTTTCTTCAATATTATCTGCCATCTCCACAATCCTACCCTTCAATGTGTTATTTGATAGAGCCAGCGAATTCACTTCTTGCTTTTCCTGCTTTTCATTACATATTATCCGAGATGCTACCATTTTCATTGCTAGAACTATTAATTCCTTGGCAATTGTGTGTCGATAACCTGTTTCAGCAATTAATTTTGATATTTCATAAGAAGCCAGTACAAGGTTTTCAGATTGAGCGTTCTGAGAAAATTCAAAAACAAATTCTTTATGGTAGCTATTAATTATCTCTTTTTATTTATAAAAAAAACTTATTCGTCAAAACCAGGCGATTCGGCATTTTGCTTTCGTGGCCCGGTACCGGGTCGCGACCCACCATTTGGGAAACGCTGCTTTAAAGTATTGTAAACTTATCACGCATAAACAGTTTTAAAAGAATAAACTATTAAGAGCACAGGCGCAAAATTTCGGGCCAATGCGTTTTAAATTTTTTGAAATCCTGAAAAAATTAATAAATGTTTTTAAAAAATTTAAACGCAGAATGAAAGATTATATTATTACTGAGAGCCGAAAGTCCCTTAGAATAAGCAAAAAGTTTCTTTTGAATGAGATGTTTGAATTTACAAATCACACTCAATTTTCTTTTCTTTTTCACCCCTGTAACTTGTTAATATTATAAACATTATAGAAGTTTTCAGATACTTTCGACCCTCGGTAATAATGTAATCTTTCATTTTGCGTTTAAATTTTGCAAAAATACTTTTTCGTATTCTCAGGATTCGAAAAAGATGAATACATTTAAATAGCATTGGCCCGAAATTTTGTGCCTACGCTGTTAATTTTTTTAAAATTTAGGCATTAAAATGTACATGCACATGCACATTATTATCTATTACTTTTCGAGCTTGAATTATAGCGGATAAAGGTCTTGGAACAGTTAGGATGATAAATCTAAAGGCAAGCATTGTAGAAAATGGTTTACTAAATAGTCAGTAATGTATGGACCAAGAGGTAGCAACGTCGGAAAAACAAGTAGTTTAAGACAACTGGTTCTTTAATATATTATTCCCTATGCTTCCTCGAACACCGTACCGGCCATCTGGCTACTGATACAGGTTGCGTTCATTACTGCGCGGCGCACCATTAAATATATCGAATTTAAAATTATTTTAAAACGAAACTTTTTTTGTCATTACTTTTTAAACATGATTATAAATATGAATTATAATTGCCAGACATTTCTGTGGTTTAACAAGTAATGACAAAAAATTTTTCGTCTTAAAATAATTTTAAATTCAATATACTGGGTGATTGATTAGTGTGATAAAGCTCAATAGATCCGGTATAGTAATAGAATAGCAATAAAAGTTAATAACAAAAATTGTAGCCAACTTTCAGCTTCACATTACAAAATTAGGTAGAATGTTACAAGGCGTTCGATAACATAGTGGCAGACCAAACTTATGTTATTTTAAATGGAACACCCTATATTTTATTTTATATTTGAAATCTTCTTCACTTTCCCATCACAAAAATATAAAGGTTTGTTATGTTATATAGGGCTTTTATAAAGTTATAACCAATTTTCTATGAAAATCGTAACAAGTTCAGCTTCCTGTATAAATAAAAATAAGCACAACAGCAATGGTTTATTGGTGCCATATTTTTTTGTTGATTGTGAAAATTTTTAAGAATTGTTGATATTGCTAATTTTCTTTATATCGAATATAGGGTGAGTCAAAACGCAAGAATATTCTTTTCTCAGAAATTTTAAATGGAACACCCTGTATTTTATATCACTATCGAAAAGTACCATTACCGTACTTTAATTTTTGTATAATAGTCCCTATGTCTAAATTTGTTAGTTTTCGAGATATTTTCATTTTTCAGAGCAAGTTTTTAATTAGGTGTCTAACCTAATAATAAAGTTATACCTATTAACTGAACCGTTTTTATGAAACGTAGCTTCATCTCCAAATAGTACATTATAGAAGAAATCTCTCTGTCAATTGATTTTATCAAGTCCCATTCACAAAAGAATATTCTGTTTTCAGAATCTTCCTGAATTAATTCTTTGTACAATTGAATGCGGTACGGGTGCATTCTGTTTTTTGTAAGAATTCTTTGCACAGAGTAGAAGTTAGTTCGTTTGCTTTGGAAATATTTCGTATACTTGTATGTTGATTTGTAAATGCCAGCAACACAGTTATTTCGTTTTTCTCTATTACAGTATTTTTTGTTCGCCCGTGTTTTTATACATAACTGAACCAGTGCGGTTAAAAACCAATCCTTAATTTTTCAAAGCTTGCGGTTATAGGTTGTCGTCTTTCACGGGAACCGTTCATGATAAATTCTTACTGATAATAACGCATCTTTATTGCACTCCCCCAATTCCAGATCATATCTACCATTTCATCAACAGTAAAATTCACCTTGAATATTTAATAACACAATACACAAACAATTATGGTGTGCCGCCAGTTTTAGACAATTCAGTCATGGCAGTCTCGTATTCACTTGTAGACCATGTTGCGCGACGGTCTAAACGTGAGACATAGACATGGTCTAGAGACACCGATTTTTGCCTCGTCTAGCGTCCACACTGTGATGTTAATTTTTAAGTATGTATCATCTTCTTCAACAACCTTGGCGGACATTGGTTTGTGCGGAATGACTGCTGTTTGTTAATAATCTGTACTGTAAAACTTAACAAAACGTAGATTATAAAAAATGTTAAATAATATAGATAAAACTAAACATAGTGAAAAAAAACAGACTGTTGTACATCTCGCAATAATCGAACAGTATTCGGAAAGCGAGGAATTGAGAAAAGAAGAATATCGTGGTTAAAGAACCTGAGGGAATGTTTCTCCACAGCAATCTATTTAAAGCATCAGTCAATAAAATAATTATAGTCAGAATGATGGTCAATATTCTAAAAGAATATGCATCAAAAGAAGAAGAAGAAGTTTTTCATTATTTTTTGATATGACATTCATACACATTTTAATTTTTTTCTCTTATTGCATTGTAGAATTTCTTGAAAAAGGAAATACACGTTTCCGAAAGCTTGAACATTGAGATAATAGTGTTCTTTCTTACGCCCCAGTTTTATTGTTTTTTACTTCCTGACGGTGAGTAAGGTTTATAATAAAAAATAAGATTAATAATAATATTTTCTATAAAAAGAAATATTTTAATTCCTGGGTTTGTCAAAAATTAATCGACGTTGCAGGTTGTTGCATCAAGTCTCCCATTTCAATCGGGAGACTTAGACATGCGCTTTTTGGTCTCGCAACGGAGTGTGGTCTAGCGACATGTCTACTGAGACATCCTGAGACACATTGGTTAGACCAAAATCGCGCAACGTGTCTATTGGTATGGACGTAGCTAGTATCTACATACTTACAATTTGGAAAAATTTAGACACATTATTAATAATTGGCTCTGAAAAATGAAAACATCTCGAAAGCTAACAAATTTAGACATAGGGAATATTATACAAAAATTAAAGTACGGTAATGGTACTTTTCCACAGTGACATAAAATACAGGGTGTTCTATTTAAAATTATAGTTGTATTTTAACTTATTACGATTTTCATAAAACATTGGTTTGGCAAAAGTTTGGTCTGCCACTATGTTATCGAACACCATGTAACATTCTAACTAATTTTGTAATGTGAAGCTCAAAGTTGGCTTCAATTTTTGTTATTAACTTTTATTGCTATCTATTACTATAGCGGATCTACTAAGCTTTATCACGCTAATCAATCACCCTGATTTTGTATTTACCTGTACAGGTGTGCTGCGCAAGGCAGACACGAATTGAGGACCAAAATGAAATTTTAAGTAAGGGTTTACTTTTATACCTGAAAAAATCGCACGAATTGAGGACCAAGACTTCTGATAATGAAATCATTATACTCAGTTATAAAATATTATTAAAAGTACGAATCCCAATAATCGTAGATATTTATTGCCTATTTAAGAAACAATATTTTAAACATAAAAGCGTTACACATATTTACATTTAATATTTATAAAAATAAAAGAGTTACACATATTTACATTTAATATTTATACTTTATGAAAACATGCCGCAAATTTTACAAAATCTATTCGTCTCAACAAACCGTTATTATATTCCGACATTTTAGAAGTTAGCATGTTTAATCTTCGCCTAACGATTTTGTTCTTACATTTAACAGGCTCCTTAACGCTTTGAATATGAATGTAAGTATCTGTTTGAAAATTGTTCAAAACGTTTACAAATAAATACAACTACGGGTGCATCGAATAGAAATTTGAATTAAATCGAGAGTGAAAGAACTCGCACGCATCTGTAGAATTTTCTGTAGTTACAGCTGCTTCAGCCCAAAGTGTTGGTGGAAATAAAGAATTTTCACCAACATAATTGTCTATTAAATAGTCCGCAAAATCTACCGCAGCTCTATGCAGATGATTTGGCTGAAATTCAGCCAAATCCAAAGCAAAACATTCTTTAACCTCCTCTGGTTTTAAAAAAGATAGTCCAAAAAGACACCTCAGCCACTTTCCACTTTCACTTTTTCCATCTTGATATTTTTTAGCCAAGCCTAAACTCTGTATTTTCCTGTACCAAGCTTGGCCAAGATGAAACCTGCATCCAACGATCTTTGTGGTGGGCCATTGTGCAGAAATTGCTTTATGAATAGCTAATTCATAATCAATAATCAGCTACAATAATTTTTGGAGCAAATATTAAATTAGAATTGCGACACTTTTCTTTAAGAATAACAAAAAGTTTTTCATATGTTGACCGAAGTTTATTCGGTACTTATAATCATCCAACACAAGTAACGAGTTTCCCTTTTCATTTTAAATCATTTTAATTTCACTCATTTTGACTACCTTTCAAGACAGCTCAAGATAAACTAAATCTAAAATAATATTTTATTATTAAATATTTCCTTACTCATTAAAATCTCGTTAAAGAATCGGACCCTCATTAACCCTAATTACCTACCTTAATCCACCTACCTACCTATCTCTCGTACGGTCCGTAATTCGGTGCACTTATTTTGGCTGTTCAGGTAGCGGTCCTCAATTCGAGAACACCGGCTGCGCAGTAATGAACGCAACCTGTATTAGCAGCCAGATGGTTGGTACGGTGTTCAAGGAAGCATAGGGAACAATGTATTAAAGAATCAGCTGTCTTAAAATACTTTGTCGAAAACGTTAGTACCTTAAATTATAATCACAAATGCTACATAAACAACGCTTTAAATAATCTTATTAAGATGTTGAGAATCTGAGGAAATTCGAAAAATTTAATCTCCATTACAAATTAAAGAAAAACAAGTAACCGGAAGCAAAATGCAAAAACATGCTCAGGGATCTAAACATCTTGGGGAATAACGCTGAAAACAGTGGTAAACAGTATACGTAATGTGTTTCAAGATCTTTTTGTTTTCAGGGTTGGCCATCTCGTTAAATTGGCCCCTGTCCATTTCCGAGAGAACAACTGCTTTACAATTGTCTGGTCTAATGTCGTATGTCTCGTAACCATGATAGTTTTTTACGACCTGTTTATCTTCTACCCCAACTTTACGTTGGATAATCAAGCGAGGGATGTAACATTTATTATTGCTTCTTATTCTAGTATCACCGAAGTAGCTAACTGTTCTGTTTTTGACAATATTCAGGAGTCCTCACTCTTTGTTTGAGGACTACCTCATTACTCGTATAGAGAGACATATGGCTGGTCCAGGAAATTTTAAAAGTTCGTCGGTAACACTATATTTCAAAGAGTTCTATTTTAGGTGCTACTATAGTATGCGGTCTACCTGTCCCTATTCATCATCAACCCGTACTCGTCCACTGCTAGACATAGGTATCCCTCAGCTCTTTCCATATTTCTCTGTTTTGTGCGGCTTGCATCCAGTTGACGACAATACGCTTCAGATCGTCAGCCCATCTGGTTGGTGGTCGTCCTCTGCTTCGTAGTGCTTCTTCTCGTGGTCTCCACTCGATAATACGTTTTGTCCATCGGTTGTCTGACAATCTAGCGACGCGTCCTGCCCAATTCCACTTGAGCGACGCGATTCTCTCGACGGCGTCCGTTGTTTTTGTTCTACGACGTACTTCTTCGTTTGGGATTCGGTCCCTCAGGATGACACCCAATAACGTATTAATTTGTAAAATTAAAATAGTAATTCTTCTGATTTGTTTTATTTCCTTTGTAATTTTTTTGCTGGGATTGTACACCTACCTGTGTGGCTAAACAATACCATAATCTTTTTAATATTTTCTCAGAAGGCTTTGCACACTGTAATGAAAATATATTATAAAATATTATAAAGTCGTATGTACTCGACCGGAGAAATTCGGCATGGTGAACAGATTGAATTCTGGAACGTGAGTGGGTGTAACGGGAGTGTTTTATAGATTTCGGAAAGGCATTTGAGCGGGTCCAGCATGACCTTCTTTTTGAATGTACGGCACTAGCTGGACTTAACTGTTTTTGCTGTACGATATAAAAATGGGTATATAAATACATGTACCAAAAGGATTCGAAGAAAACGAGTAGTGAGGCAGGGATGTACACAGAGAGATGATATTCAAAGTTAGGAACAGCTTCAGATTGTTGCTAATTTATTCTGTAACGAAATCTATGATGATATCGGAAAGCTTACCCAACCTACTCAAGAAAACTAATCACCATTCAACATCAAATCATCAATTAACTAAGTGCCAATCATCATCACAGATCAAAAATACACACAAATCTTCTTATCCAAACATTGCTGGAAGAAACAAGCAAAAAACTCAAAAGGATTTGGCCAATTATTGACCATAAATAATGTGAGAGAGGACCTATTTACCCATTGGATAAATACCATCACGAGATTCGTGGAACTGACATAAAAAGTTCTTTTATTAGCAAAATAGCTTATAGAATGAACATTTTGATTGCCGTTAAATAAATTTATATTTAAAATATATAGGCTGATTTACATTATCATATAAATTTACAACTCTGGCAAAATACCAAGAGAATGGCTGAAATCTGAGTTTATTGCACTTCTAAAAATGCTAAGAATTACCGTACGATAAGCCTGATAACCAGTGGCGGCTCGTGGTAATTTAAGGAGGGTGTTCAATTAAAGAATGTAATTATACAAACGGTGAATAAGCGCCGCAGGCGAAAAATTTTTGGGTCCTCGCCAAAAGATGTTCTGTAAAATGAAACCTATCTATGACCCGATTAGTCAGGATGTCACACACTTTTCTTGTTTTGTGCAGAATATGATACCTACTGAATGATGGCGCTTCTTCGGTGGTGAAGGTGGACGCAGAAGTTACGAATATTGAAATGGCTTTGTCAAAACTGTTTAAAGATCCGTTTATTTTAACGGCATCCAAAGACCGAGATTGAAATTACAGTTTTATTCTTTGAAAACACTAAACATGGAAAACAAAATAAAGAATGTAGTTTATCACACCCGCATAATCAAGAAGTTTTTCTATATTGTTCAACTTTAAAACAATGTTTAAACTTTTTGTTTCTTATTGCACATTCTTGTACCAAGTTTATCTCCGGCCAAGTTAGTCCATTCTTTTTATAAGAAGTCGATTTTCAAAACTATTTGCTTTTTCTTTTATAAACTTCACTGAATAAGGCTCCATCCTAAAAAAACTACCTACCAATATTGTATTTAATAAATTCCCACAACAGAAAATGCCAAACTGTGAATCGAAACGCTCCGCCCCGGTCTCTGTGTGCAGTGCACAAATGCTCAATGTTTTAAGATAGGAGAATCGCTGTCGCACGGATTTAAGAGCTCTCGTTCTTCTATAGGGTTACTGTATAGTGGCTGGGTTCAATTTGAATTCTGCACTCACCACGTGCATCTAGCGTAGCGGTGTTGTGCAAATAAATTATGTGATTAATAAATATTTTAATGATACTATGATATTTATGAGATTTAAGAAAAAATATTTTATTGATATTTATGAGATTTTTAAAAATATGTATTTTAATGAAATTTGATTGGGTGTTCACTGCACAAGTGAACCAATGGAGAAACCGCCCCTGCTGATAACTCATCTCTTAAAATTATTCCTAAAGATAATCCATAAGAGAATTTACAAGCTGTGTGAAAGCCAAATTTCCCCCAACCAGTTCGGATTCATGAATTATTTTCCTATGTTCTTAATACATGTCTTATTCCAGATATGCAGAGTCGTCAACTGGGAGGTATAAGTATTATGTCTGGTTGATTACTAGAAAGCGTTTGATCCAGTATAGTATAGGACGCCAAGATGATGCAAATACTAAAAGAAGCAGGAATTAACAACCAAGATCTGAAAATAATAAGAAACCTTTACTGGTGTCGTGTTGAGTCCCTAAGGGACAGAAAGGGAGCCAACTATCGGAACTAGGGAAACACTGACTCTTATACTTTTATTTAAAGGTTTACAAGTCCATAATCGTAAGGTTAGGAAGATGTTGTTTCGCGGGGTAGTCGTTCAGACACCCATCTCGCACAAATGCTAACTATATCAGTAAGTACTCTTAATAATGAAATATTAATGCCTCTCTTTTACCCCTCTTCGGGCTTTTATATCAATCTTTATTTTGGACTTTCAAAGTAAACGGTACGTGAGTATCGTAAGTATCGTAAGTTTAAACATTGAAACATGTGTATTGTTTGCGTATATTTTGTGTAATCTGTTCTTTATCTAATTGTATTTACGTATATCTATTTGCCGGTCGCTCGCCCTTAAAGAACAGAGCTTCTTTGTTTTCGTTCCTTTTCAATGCCTATTCACCCTTGGCTTGAAAAAACTGAATCTGTTTTAAAACAATGAGTCTCAATTAAAATGTGTTTTTCAACTTTGGGTTATTAGAGTTTATTAGATTTATTATTATAATCTGAACTTATTAGTTCCTAAGGTTGTATTATGCATTTGCAATTTATTTAAATTTTGCAATATACAGGGTGTTTCATTAATAATTGGAAACAATTTAACTGTAGATTCCTGGGCTCAAAATATGTATTAAGATTTAACTCAAATCACCTAGTCTGAAAATGCTTCTTACATAAGCTAGAGCTTTTTAAAAAAGGCGTCTTGTAATTATTTTTTTTTAAATACCTCCAGAACGCTTCTATTTAGAGAAACCAAAACTGGTACGCCTATTTATCTTCCTTTTTATCATTAACTTTTAAGCCTTTTTGACACTGGATTATTAAATTGTGAGGCATTCTAGTAATAAAAGGTACTCTTGCTTTAAGTCGGTAGGATACACTGTTTTCTAGAAATGGCTATTTGAAAATTTTGTGTTTTTTAATTTAAGAAAAATTTTCAAAAAAACTATGAAAACAAAAAACGAAAACTGGTATGTTTATTCCAGAGATGAATCGATTTCATCAATTGCGAATTTCTAGTACCGGTCATATGCGTCCGTTTTGAGTAGGTCAACGGTTATTTTATCGCATTATTTTTTGTGTCTTTAATTTTGAAACATTTTTTGACACTAGATTATTAAATTATGATGTATTATAGTGCTAAAAGTTACTCTTCTTTGGGTCGGTAAGAGACACCGTTTTTTTTTTAAATTTGATCAAATTCAAAAAACGAAAACATTTCAAATCGATTTTTCTAGAAAACGGTGTATCCTACAAACTTAAAGTAAGAGTAACTTTTAGTACTAGAATACCACACAATTTAATAATCTAGTGTAAAAAAGGCAAAAAAAGTATGCGATAAAATAACCGTTGCCCTACCCACAGAGGACGCATATGAGCAGTACTAGAAATTCGCAATTTATGAAATAGATTCATATCTGGAAGATAAATAGCCGTACCAGTTTTAATTTTTCTAAATAGATGTGTTCTAGAGGTATTTCAAAAAAACTAATTAAAAGCCACCATCTTCAAAGAGCTCCAGCTCTCTTACGAAGCCTTTTCGGAGGTGATTTGTGTTAAACCGTAATATTTTGAGCCCAGGAATCTACAGTTATAATATTTTCAATTATTAATGAAACACCCTGTATTATTTTGTTGTATTTCATTATCTTTTATTTTGTAATAATAATGACGATTTGCGTAATTTCAGTAAACTGTATTTGTTGTTGTTTTTTCCTACTCTTTGTACCTACGTTTTGTCTATAAAATTGTAAAATTTTCAGTGACAATAAAGTATATTTCTATTCTATTCTATACAAGTGTTTTTGCTGCTTTTGTTGAACATTTTTTTAGCACTATCTGACTGAGCACTGAGTATGGTTATTACAAGTATAACGGATATTCCAAGGAATATTAACCCTAGTAGCAATGTAAGGAACATCTGCAAGTTGTAGTTTTTCATCGATATGTTTTTCGAGGATTTAATTTGTTTGGTTGTTGTTCAGTCGTATAAATTGTGTTTAAGTACATATAATTTAACAAAATTTATTTAAAACCCAAGCAAAGTTTTTAAATCTAATACATTAAATACAAAATATCATTGCATTTTAAAAATTTACGCTAGATGGCGATCATAAAATGCTTACACATTTCCCTTTAATTTCACAACTCTTCTACGATAAGAAAATGAATAGAACCAAAAACTTCTCTGGGTAGCAACTCACAACTTCCACCCAATTTGCATCTTCCAATTTATTTAAGACAGGAAATTCGTGAGAATTCTCTGTAACGGAATTTCTAAATTTCATTTTGAGTTCGTTCTTCTGTTTCAGTTGTGACTGCCAACTTTAAAGTGCAATACATCGCTAAAACTAAATAGGAAATTCAACTTTTGCTGGAAAATTCCACCATGAGCAATGTTACACGTGAATTTTTTGTTTCTGTTGTAAATTAATTTAAAATTGTAGACTGTGGACTTGCTGAAAACTTCAATCATATAGTTGTTCCACCTTTTCCAAGTATATGCAATTTTTTATAACCGCAATAATTACTGCAAAATACTGAAATTATCAATTTGTATGACTCTTAAACTGAAAGATTACTAATTAATTTCGAAAAATAATGCGATTGCCAAAAAATATTTTGTGTACCTAACTTATACAAAACTTCAATATGCTATATCATTCTTATTTAGTTAAATTTTATTAAAATATCGTTGGAAACAAAATAGAGTTTAGTTCTTGCATACATATTGCAGTCATTACTAACTACAAAACAAGAATAACGAGACATAAACGCAAAGTAAGACAACAGTAACGAATCCGCTCTAAACCTTCACTCACTAAATATGAAAATTGCTAGTTAAAAAACCCAACATCGAAATTCACAAGAAAACACCACAACAACTAGACAACCGAGTGGTAGCGACCAACCTGGTACATCACTTAACCTCCTAGTCGGAGAGATAGAAGCGGATTTTGTGCGTGATAAGTAATATGGAAAAACTATACGGCGATATGTTGAATAAGTTGTGTACATGACTTTCCCCAACGGCCGGAAACCAGACTGGGGGACGAGGGTAGTAATAAGGGGTCAAAGTTGCGGTTTTTATTATTTTTATTGTGACGCTCATGATCGAGATAGTGCACCAAAATTTAAGAATAAGTTGATCATGATGTAACTAAGTCGCCAACGCAATCACCAACGTCGCAAAAAACCCCTTATATTTTTTATATTCACCCCTACCCCCACCCCTTTGTCGGCCACGCAGAGTTACGCCCCTAGAGATTTTATTTAGTTACGTCACGACCCACTTATTCCCAAATTTTGGTGCACTATCTCGATCATGAGCGTCACAAAAAAAATAATAAAAACCGCGACTTTGACCCCTTATAACTACCCTCGTCCCCCACTCTGGTTTCCGGCCGTTGGGGAAAGTCATGTACACAACTAATTCAACATATCCCCGTATAGTTTTTCCATATTACTTATCACGCACAAAATCCGTTCCCAGCTCTTAGACTATCCTTACCACATGTTATTATCTGCATTTGAAAAAATATCTTTTTCTTATGGTATACATCTCTATTAGAGGTTGGCAAAAATCTCAGCGAACAGATGTATATCTTGTGCAGCTCTAAACAGTGAATGTGAGTCCAAACAAGTCCAATCACTTATATTTTTCAACCACAAAAATTGGCCAGTCCTCGTTTTCCAATCCTATCTTGCCTTGTATTTTCCCCTCGATAATTAACTTCAAAAGCTCTACTGCTTCTGATAACATGACTAAATGTTGTTCTGAAGCTATTTCTTTGTGGCATTTTTATAATCAAGTATTTTCAATGGGAAATAAGCCACAATTTTACCAAAAAAATAATTTTATTAACGTTTCGAAGCCCAAATTGGGTTTCGTTGTCAAAATACAAAATACTACTAAAATAAATAATTAGAAGAATTTTTTTACTTGGCGACAACATTTTTGTTTATTTTAGTAGTATTTTGTATTTTGACAACGAAACCCGATTTGGGCTTCGAAACGTTAATAAAATCATTTTTTTGGTAAAATTGTGGCTTATTTCCCATTGAAAATAGTTGACAACATGACCAAAGTCTCTCTTTTACGTTACAAATCAACTCCATTTTATCTTATTTATTGAACCTTTGAAGAACCTCTTCATTGCCTTATGGTCCGTCCATTCTTCTATATATCCACTTTCCGAAGGCTTTAAAGCATCTTAAAGTGTCTACTTTGAGCATCCAAGGTATTTTCAAGAGTGTTGGAAGGAGTAGGAGAGGAAGACCAAAGAAGACCTGGGTGGAGACGATTAGGCAGGACATGTTGGTTAAGGGGATTAATATTGATATGACCCAGGATAGAATTGTGTGGAAAAATGCAATTAGGGAAGCCGACCCCGCATAGGGATAAGGCAAAGAGAATGATGATGATGATGATGATCATATTTTCAAGAGTGTTCTATAAATCCACATTTCGAAGGATTTAAAAAGTCTTGTGTTTATTCTGGGCGTCCAGGTTTTCCACTTTTACAGCCATATAAAGCTGTAGAATGCATAGATCAGTATTACAAAATAGATTTATCATTTTGTTGAATGCTGATCTTCTTGAATGTGCTATTTGATATGTAACATCCTAACAACCTAAATCAGGATCTAAGTCGGATATTAACCAGGAACAGAGATATTTATATGTGCCCGTGTATTCTTATAATATGTCTAGTAATGGATTATTTCTCTTATTAATAACAATGATCTTGGTTCTGGTAGTATGTATTTTAGGTTTTAGGATTTAGATTTTCTTTCCTAATTACCTGATTTAGAAGTTGATAATGAGGTTCTGGACTGTCAGCAATAATCGCAGTGTCCTCGGCATACCGCAACTTGTTAATGGAGACGCTATTTATTTTTATAAAGTTGTCTATACTTAGTAAAGCCTCACCTAAGATATATTCTGAGCATATATTAAACAACAAAAGTGATAGCACGTATTCTCGGCAGACTCCTGGTTGTATTAGGGGTTTAGGGGAGTGCATTTAGATTTTCACTTCGGAAAAAATCAAACAAGATAAAACTTTTTGTAATTTCATTAAGAAATGTTTAATAAACAACATATCAAAAAGTTCTACTCGAGAAGTGGGTGCTTCATTTTTAATTAATCAAATGAACAGCGAAGTTAGATGTTTTTTTAAATAACTCCGAAAATATAATTTTTAGAAAAAAACTGACTTTGAATAATTCAGAAAATTTTACAAAAAAAACCTTATATAAAGATTTTTCTAAAATTAAATCTCTAGCTTCTGTAATTTTTTATTTATAACGCTAAAGTCACCCTTCTCACACACATTGGCGCACTGTAAACTAGCGTTGGAAGAAGTGCACGGTTGAGTTTTTTAAATGTAATTCTTTAACTAATGGATCAAAAGAAATTTTACAAATTGGACATGAAAGAAGATGAAATAAGCTATCTCATGGTTCTAATAAAAAGAAATAAAATATATGGACATAAGTACGGTGTGGGCGGAAAATGAGCCTTACATGAATTTTGTTTAAAAATGATTTAAAAATGTTTAACTAATACAATTTAACTTATAAAACTCTCAAATTTGCACAACTTACCTCTCAATCATCTTACTAAACGATGTTTCGTTCAAGAAAAATCTCAAAAATTTAATTCAAATAATACGATGTCTCAAAAATGTAATTTTTGAAAACTTCGTAGTTTTACAGAATTCCCACCAATTTCAGACGGTATTACTCAAGTTTGAATAAATCTAATACAATTTTTTTGATATTTTTTTAAAGCTTAGGATGTAATCTTTAAAAACACTGAATTATTTTAGTTTTAAATTGAAATAAATAATTTCTTTTTGAGAAAACTTAGAAAGATAACAAACATGTAATACAAAAACCGAAAATTACCAGCTGAAAAAATGTATATACAGAGTGATCAAAGCTTTTTTCTGTAAAATTTACCTAAAATACATTTAATAATAAGCTTCAACAATAATAAATGTTCAACAAAAAAATTTTTTTTAGCTCTTATACAGTATGTCTGCGTAACTTGGAACCCATTGATAACTTTTTTAAGATCAGTTTTACGAAAAAAAGTTATTCTTTATAAAATACTCTGCATCGTATATAACATAAGATGCAACTATCAAATATCAAATTTTGTTAATTTTGTACGAGGTATGTCAAAAAATATGAATTTCACTCAGGAGTAATACCTTTATATTTCACAATATCGAAAATTTTTATAAAGAAAAGTTGTTTGGAATTAAAAACTATGTTTCAATATGTAATTATATCCTTCTAATCGAAAATTTGTTTTTTTAAAATATTGTTTCAAATTAATTATACCCAACATCATTAAATTTTCACTTATTATTTATGATAACTGTTTTATTATTAATTTTATGAAGAAAGTTATTCGTCATAAATAGCTGTGCATGGTCTAACACTTAATATGCAAATATAAAATATTATATTTTATCAATATTATACGAGGTATGTAAAAAAATTATATTTCTCGCAATAAATATGTACCTTTATAGTTCACAATATTTCGATTAGAAGAGTGTAACTGCATATCGACACATCGTTTTTAATTCTGAACAACTTTCCATAATAACAAATTTCAGTATTATGAAAAATATAGATATTTTACTCCTAACTGAAATTTTTATTTATTGACATATCTTGTACAAAATTGATAAAAATTGATATTTTATGATTGCATTTAAAGTTTTAGAATATGCAGAGCTTTTCACTAAGAATAACTTTTTTATTTATGATCCCATTGCAACAATTTTTTGAAAAGGTAGAAGCACAATTTTCACATCATTACGAGTAAGGCCGAATTTAATTAAGAACGAACGAAACAATTCATATTAAGAGCAAAAAAATACATATTTTGTTCATCAATAGAAAAATTATTAAGATAACAATTTGTTAACGTTTTAAAGCGGTCGTTTTTGAATACATATATAATATATAGGTTTATCAAAGCTCTCAAAAATAAATATATTATGTAGAAATAAATACATTTTGTAAAGAAATTATGATTTTACAACTATTTTTTAAGTTATCCGCCATTTTGGATCTGCCATTTTATAATTTAAATTATCAAAATTTGATTCAGGTTCAGCAACCTCCCAAAAATATCCACATATATGTAAGCAAACACGTTTTATAAAAAAAATTAAAAAAAAAAATATTTTTTAAGGATTTTTAGGAAAAAATCAGCCATTTTGAATCCGCCATTTTGAATTTGCAAATTGTAATATCAGATTCGGGTTCAGCATAATCAAAACTAAAATAAAAACATTTTTTATCAAAATAAAATGTTGAATTCACCCATATTCTTAACATTATTTATACAAAACAATTGTTATTGTTTAAACAGTTAATAAACAATTAGCGGCGAAATATGTGAGTAGAACTTTTTACTTTAACATATTTATAAACTAACAAAAAAACTTTTAGAAAAATATAACCTTGTTTGATTTTTTCCGAAACATTGTATCTATTCGTTCTAATTGCACTCCCCTAGTTAGAGTTGCACAAGTTTGACTTGAATGTTTGAAATTGACTTGAGTTTGACATAATTTCAAGTCAAACTCAAGTCAATCCTTCTGACAAATAATTCAAGTCAAGTCGAACTGGTCAATGGTTACAGATTTGAAAATTCAAACTGTTTGTCAAACTAGTTTAAAAGAGTTTGAATAATAATTTATTTAGTAGATATGTATACTTTTTTGTCGAGATAGAAATGCTAATTGCCAATTAAGATAACAAAATTAAAAATACAATGAGTCCCATATAAAAGTAACTTGATACGGGTAGCGGTTCAAGTAAATTTAAGAAATTTACGCATAAAATTACTTGCTGGACAGTTTTCTTTTATCGGTAATTCGATAATTTTATGCATTGTATTCTGTAAACGATATCACTTTTTTATATTTTTATTTGGGTGTCACTAGATTACAACAAAAATTCGTTGGAGGATTTTTTTATCATACCAAATGTAATGCTACTTCAAAAAAAATTATAAAGGAACAAAAAAATGTAATATATTTTTGACAGAGTAGATTCAATTAATTTTTTGTGACTTAGCATCAGATGTCGTTTTAAAAAACTAGTTCCACTATTTGTCACTCTATAACGCTTTTCTTTATTTTTCCATAATATACACTTTGCAATTTTCATTGTTTTAATTAATTTTGCTTTGTCTACACACTTTTTCTCTTAAATAATTTTTGCAGTGGGAATACCTTCAAAATCAGACTCAATTTGTTCTGGTACGTATTCTGAGCCGAAAAAGGTTCAGGTTCAGACATTATCGCACAAAGCACACACTTCAAAACGAACGTAAAGTTATGCTCACTACGGAGAGCAATGGATTGTATCCTCCCTCCGACCCTTGCTCTCTGGTATTTATATTCGTTATATTCGTGAATTCTCGCATTTAAAATAATGTATTTATTTTACATTGCGATCGATAATATGGTTTCGATCGCTATGTAAAATAAATACATTATTTAAAATGCGAGAATTCACGAATATAAATACCAGGGAGCAAGGGTCGGAGCGAGGATACAATCCATTGATCTCCGTAGTGAGCAAACCCTTACAAACAAGCCAAGCATATACTTCTAAAATATAAATTATAACTAATTTGCGGAGTAGCAGAGTACAGGTTCAGACCTGTCCAAATAAGTCAAAACAAAAGGCGGTACGCTCTCAATTAGAATTGAAAATAAACATGTTGCGCAATACGATATTCAAACTTCAAACTGTTTGAAGAAGTTTTATTTCAAGACAAACCTAAAGATATCGAAATCAAGTCATGACTTTGTCTTTTTCTGTCTTGACGTTAAAATCGCGTAGCTCTATAGTTTGATTATTTTTCTAGTGTAGTTCAACAGGTCTGTTAACTCTTTATAAAACTTTTTATTTCGTTTTTATTCTTATCTGCATCTGCAGTTAACGCATAGCCACTGTAGTATATTCGAAGTGGCTAAGAAAGCCTTAAGCTGTAATAAGAGAGTTCAGTTACCAACACCATTCAAATTATTTTGAATTTACATTTCGATTTACATTTGGTAAATCATTACCCGAGTGGTAGAGTGAGTTTTCTCAATGTTGGTATTTTCGTGGCCATTTCAATCCACGAAAAAGCTGATTTTCACTAATTCTTTGGGTATTGAAGTCAAACTGGGGCTTAATAAAGTACACTATTGTCTGAATATTCAAGCTTTCGGAAAATTTTATTTCCTTCTTTAAGAATTTCTACAACGCAATAAGAGAAAACAAAAATTTCAAAATATGGATGAATGTTATAACAAAAAATAATGTGACTTACCAAAATTTAGGTTATAAAATAATGTTGGATAATTTAACTATTTTGCTTTTTGAAGACAAAAGCTTCTTGAATTTTTGATAAGTAAGTATAATATATTTTTCTCAATTTCGTATAGATACCTGTATACATTATAACCATAGTTACA
Source organism: Diabrotica virgifera virgifera (assembly GCF_917563875.1). Lineage (NCBI taxonomy): Eukaryota > Metazoa > Arthropoda > Insecta > Coleoptera > Chrysomelidae > Diabrotica > Diabrotica virgifera. The sequence continues at coordinate 180,507,814 of NC_065449.1, read as the reverse complement.
TTTAGTCTGTGTCAGCTATGTATTTATAAAAAAAATTTAAAATCAATCAAAAAGTTGTCATTTAGATCTATTTCAAAATTAACTAATCTTTTAATAATTTTTTAATGTTATTTTTTGAAGAGCTGTCGTTTTTTGTTATATTCAAGAAGTACATCCTTTTATTATTTTTAATTGTATGTATATTATCCAACGTTATTTTATAACCTAAATTTTGGTAAGTCACATTATTTTTTGTTATAACATTCATCCACATTTTGATATTCTTTTTCTCTTATTGCATTGTAGAAATACTTGAAGAAGGAAATACAATTTTCCGAAAGCTTGAATATTCAAATAGTGTACTTTATTAAGCCCCAGTTTGACTTCAATACCCAAAGAATTAGTGAAATTTGTATTTCCAAAAAGTCAATTAATTAACTACTTTATTTTCAAAATATGTATATATAATCAGTATGTAGTTTATTCAGAAATTTATACAAACATTTAGGTCGAGAGATTCACGGAGATATCCTAATGATAAATTTGGTGGAATTACCGGCTAAGCCCCAAAATGCCCTGCTATTTATGCACGAAAGTTTACATTGTAAGCTCTCAAAAACGATACAATGCAAATTTTCACAGGAACTTCATAAACGAGTGTTGGATATACCAGTAACAGTTTAGTATGATGGGCTCTCACTCGTTACTTTGCCAGGATAAATTATGAAACATGAAACAGATCTTGATAGGATTTAATTTTAAATGGGGTTTTATTTACTTCTTGAATTTATAATGGGCGTTTAAATCCGGGATTGGGAATTAAGACGCTTTACGTATATAGAATCCAAAACAATACTTCAAATGCTATTCTTCTTTGCCGAGATTTAAACCCAAAAGACGGTAAGTGAAGGCAATATTAAGAGGAATCCGAGGAATCGGTAGATGAATTTAATGCAAATTTATTAGGTAATAAATTTCGTCTTTCGAAATTAACAACAAATGCAAAGTATAGTCCTGTCGCCAGTGGGGGCACAACGGCCTCCTTAATTCAGATGGACTTACCCAAGTTTTTTTTATGTATTTTGACCCGTAGAACACGAATTTCTTGGATAACAGTCGATCCGGATGTCGATAAGATTGTTATAAACAAAGAACTTGAGGAATCACATAACAGCGATTTTTCGCAAAACAAAACATTGTTTTGTATTGTTTGGGCCATTCTAAGCAAAAAATGTTTTTACAAGTTTTTTCGTAGGATGCATAGTTTTCGACATAAACGCGGTTGAACTTTCAAAAAATCGAAAAATTGCAATTTTTGAACCCAAATAACTTTTGATTGAAAAATAAAATAGCAATTCTGCTTACCGAATTTGAAAATCAATTCTGCTTACCGAAAAAAGTCAAATTCTATCGGTTTTGATTACTTTCATTGCTAAAAATTAATTTTTTTATTGTTAAACAAAGCTATAAACACATAGTGATTGAATGATGTTTCCAATGCATTTCCCATTTAAAATCGAACGAGTAGGTGCGCATACACACAATTTCTACGTAGATTACGTACATTAAAACGCATGCATTGGGCACGGGAAACACTATGTGTTTATGGCTTTGTTTAACAAATAAAAACTTAATTTTTAGCAATGAAAATAATCAAAACCGATAGAATTTGACTTATCTTTCAAATGCAGTAAGCAGAATTGCTATTTTATTTTTTAGTCAAAAGTTATTCGGGTTCAAAATTGCACTTTTTCGATTCTTTGAAAGTTCAACCGCGTTTATCTCTAAAACTATGCATCCTACGAAAAAACTTGTAGGACCATTTTTTGCTGAGAATCACCCAAAAAATACAAAAACATGTTTTGTTTTGCGAAAAATCGTTGTTATATAATTCCTCAAGTTCTTTGTTTATAACAAACTTATCGACATCCGGATCAACTGTTACCCAAAAAATTTGTGTTCTACGGGTCAAAATACATAAAAAAAACTTGGGTAAGTCCATCTGAATTAAGGAGGCCGTTGTACCCCCCCTGGCGACAGGACTAGTAATCTAATTATAAATTTATATCAAGGCGAAATACTGTTTATGTTTCAATTCGATTCAGAGGCGGTTCCGCATCCCCAGACAGCTGTTTCTGTCTCTAGACTTCTTCAGTGGGGCTACCTGAACACCTTTGAATCGTAAAGAAAACAAACTGTGCATATGAGCATAATTATAGAAATAATTTTTATAAGCAACTTTTAGGATTCTGTAGCGACATCTCTTAAAGAAAAGATGAAAGTCCAGATGAAAAATTTATTAAAAATAATAAATAATAATTTAAATCTGAACTTTCCTGAAACGAAACATAAACTGTCTTTCACTTTTATCTTTATTCAGTTTTTTGAGTACTAGCAACTAACTTTCGGATCTTTTCCTAGACGGATGAAGCAAAATGTGACTGCATATTGTAGAGTCGTTTTCGTCTTGTTTATTCGTCGTCTCTTGTCTTATAAATTTTAAAAGTCATAGATTTAATATGTTACCAGAAAGTAGTTCCAGTCCAGGACGAAGAACCTCACGGTTAAAGAACTTGTGAGATTGGTATGGTGTTGATACAAGCATGCTATTTAGGGTGGCAGTGAATAAAATTAAGATAGCTATGATGGTAGCCAACGTTCTGAAATGACATGGTACATGAAGAAGAAGAAAGTAGTTCCACGAAAAGTTCAGATTTAAATTACACTAAGCATCAATATTAAAGCACCACCTTAAACATGGGACATTTTTAATGTCTCGTATTTCCTAAACCTGTTGTCCGATTTGAGTGATTTTTTAGATATATTATAGCTTTATTCTTCAGGAATATCGACGTAACAATATTATTGATAAACAGGTAAGTGTCATTGTATACCGGGTGTACCAATGCTTTGTGATTTTTCCTCAAAGTTTGAACAGCCTGTGGAATATTTTAGCGTATATAAAATATTGAAATTAAAACTAAACTGTAGCCTTAGTCTTTCTTAACATTTTGCTTTTTGATTCATTAGCTTATGTGGGATAATAAAAAAGTTAGGTACTTTAACAACTCGCCATATTATTATTCATCAATACAGGGTGTTTCTAAATAAGTGCGACAAACTTTTAGGGGCCAATCTGCATAAAAAATAATGACCGTTTGCTTTATAAACATATGTCCACAAATGCTTCGTTTCCGAGATACGGGATGTTAAATTTTTTCTTACAATCTGACGATTTATTTATTGCTCTAAAACCGGTTGAGATACGCAAATGAAATTTGGTAGATTTTAAGAGGTAGTTATTGCGCATTTTTTGACATACAATTAAGAATTTTATATTCATCATTGGCGTGCATACGGGTATAAACATTTTAGATACATCCCGTATGCACGCCAATGGTGAATACAAAATTCTTAATTGTATGTCAAAAAATGCGCAATAACTACCTCTTAAAATCTACCAAATTTCTTTTGCATATCTCAAACGGTTTTAGAGCAATAAATAAATCATCAGTTTGTAAGAAAAAATTCAACATCCCGTATCTCGGAAACGAAGCATTTGTGGACATATGTTTATAAAGCAAACGTTCATTATTTTTTCATGCAGAATTACCCGTGAAAGTTTGTCGCACTTATTTAGAAACACCCTGTATTGATGAATAACATGGCTAGTTGTTAAAGTACCTAACTTTTTTATTATCCCAGATAAACGAATGAATCAAAAAGCAAAATGTTAAAAAAGCCTAAGGCTACAGTTGAGTTTTAATTTCAATATTTTATATACGCTAGAATATTCCACAGGGTGTTCCAAACATTGAGGAAAAAACACACTATCATTGTTACACCCGGTATACAATGACACTTACCTGTTTAGCAATATTATTATTACTTCGATATTTTTGAAGAATAAAGCTATAATACACTAAAAAAATCACTAAAATCGGACAGAAGGTTTAGGAAATACGAGACATCAAAATGTCCCATTTTTAAGGTGGTGCGGTAATTTTGGTGCTTAGTGTATAATTTATTATTATTCATCTTTTCTTATATCAAGGCATTAAAAATCAAAATAGAGAATATAAAACGCAGCCTACTTATTACAAAGACAAAGAAGGAAAATGATATTTGATGACCAAGAAAAAAAGACGATGGAAACAACATTTTGATGTAAACGGAGAGTACACAAATAATGACAATGAAGAAAGCACAGATAATAGAAATGAAGAAGACATAGGTCACCATAACGAAGAATGCACAGACGTCATGAATAATTAAAACTACTGTTCAGAAGATCTAGTGTCATCGCTAAATGAAGTTGAAATCATTATTAACAATTTAAATCTAAAACAACAAATGTCCTTCCTGTAAGTGATGCTATAACAGCGAAAATGTTAAAATATGAAGAAGTGCAGGTGACAGACAAAATACTTACCTAAACTACTTAAACACATAATATGGGAAAACGAAGAACTATCAATGGAATGGATATAAAAAAGGAGATAAAGTGGAATCTCAGAATTATTAGGGCGTGGCACTATTATTCTTTAATAACCCAAATGTAAATAACCAAAATTTAACCATTGTTTAAATAACCAGTGACAAATATGGGCGTGGCACCATATAAGATATTAGCAATCTATATCAAAAATTTAGCAAAAAGTCAGTCTAAGCCGTAGACGTAGATATACCGGGTGTCCACTTATATTTTCCCCCGTTTTAACTGCCTATAACTTCTAAACGGCTCAAGATAGAAATATACGGTTTTCGCTGAAATGTTTTATTTTAGCAAAAGTTTTGTTTGAATGTATTGAGTTTTTTATATCGCTTTCAATTACGAAAAAAAAATGGAGGATTTTTGAAAAAAAAACTTTGTTGACTTTTTTTTAATGGAACACCCAGTATATTTTTTTTGAAAATTTAAAGAACGGTCATTCATCTATCCAACGATATAAAGCTTTTTAAAATGGGTTGCTAAATGACTGAGTAATTAATTTTTAAAATGAGAGGTGCAACGTGTATATCACATAACTAAATAACAAAACTAAGGTCCGGTTTCACCAACAACAAATAAATCAATGAATAGTTATTCGTCGATTAAAATTTATTAGACGTTTATATTTATAATGTTCCTTGGAGCATCAAAACAAAGTTGATTGCCTAAAAATAGAGTTTATTATTAATTACAAAATTATATGCTAACAAATTATACAAACCTAAAAATAGAGAATCAACAATTAAAAGTTTATGCTTCCAAAAATCTAACAAACTATTTTATCTATCTGACAATAGCTAAATTAAAACAGAGTGACAAATTTTTCTTACATATTTAAATTTTATTGTAATATTATTTTGATAATTTAAAGTGAAACTGGCAAATTTACTTTCTTAAAAATATTTATAACGAGATAAACTTGCCAATTTATTCGAAAAGTAAGTATTTATTTGATAAATACCTAAAATAAGTCTTACGTGACGTTAGTAAAATGGAGAAATGTCAGTTTATTGGTCGAATAACTTTATTCATAGAATAAAATACTATTTGTCGTTGGTAAAACCAGCCATAAGCAAATTGATATTATGTTTGTGATTTCCACATTGCATCTCTCATTTTAAAAATTAATTGCTCAGTCATTTGACAACCGATTTTAAAAAACTTTATATCGCTGGATAGGTAAATGACCGTTCTTTCAATTTACAAAAAAATTACTGGGTGTTTCAATAAAAATAGTCAACAACGTTTTTTTTTTCAAAAATCCGCCATCTTTTATTTAAAAGCGATATAAAAAATTCAATCGATTCAAACAAAACTTTTACTAAAATAAAACATTTCAGCGAAAACCGCATATTTCTATCTTGAGTCCTTTAGAAGTTATAGGCAGTTAAAATGGGGGAAAATATAAGTGGGTACCCGGTATTTTACAATTTTAAACTACTAGTTAGCTTTTTTATTTTTCTGTTCATCGGGCCAGGGTTTGAACACACATCCACTAGAGCGCTTCAGCAGTGAAGCGGAGTGAAGTCGACCGTCTGGCCCACTCGGTTATCTGACCGACATTATTCAAAAACAGCCTAATAATTATTGTCAAAACACTAATAATAGTCTAAGAGCTGGGAGCGGATTTTGTGCGTGATAAGTAATATGGAAAAACTATATGGGGATATGTTGAACTAGTTGTGTACATTACTCTCCCCAACGGCCGGAAACCAGAGTTGGGGCCGAGGGTAGATATAAGGGGTCAAAGTCCCGGTTTTTATTATTTTTTTTGTGACGCTTTTGATAGAGATAGTGCACCAAAATTTGGGAATTAGTAGGTCATGACGTAACTAATTTAAATCTCCAGGGGCGGAACGCTGCGTGGCCGACAAAGGGGTGGGGGAAGGGTTGAATATTAAAATTATAATTGGGTTTTTGTGACGTTCCTGATCGAAATAGTGCACCAAAATATGGGATTAAGTAGACCATGACATAACTAAGTAAAATCCCCAGAGCCGGAAAACAGATTGGGGGACGAGGGTAGTTATAGGAGGTTAAAGTCGCGGTTTTTATTATTTTTTTTGTTACGCTTATGATCGAGATAGTGCACCAAAATTTGGGAATTAGTAGGTCATGACGTAACTAATTTAAATCTCCAGGGGCGGAACGCTGCGTGGCCGACAATGGGGTGGGGGAGGGGTGAATATAAAAATTATAATTGAGTTTTTTGTGACGTTCCTGATCGAGATAGTGCACCAAAATTTGGGAATAAGTAGACCATGACATAACTAAGTTAAATCCTTAGAGCCGGAAACCAGAGTGGGGGACGAGGGTAGTTATAAGGGGTCAAAGTCGCGGTTTTTTCTATTTTTTTTTTCTGACGCTAATGATCGAGATAGTGCACCAAAATTTGGGGATAACTAGTTCATGACGTAACCAAGTAAAATCTCTATGGGCGAACGCTGCGTGTCCGACAAAGGGGTGGGGCTGCAGGGGTGAATATATAAATTATAAGTGGTTTTTTGTGACATTTGTGATCGAGTTGGTGCCCCAAAATTTGGGAATAATTAGATTATGGCATAACTAAGTAAAATCTCCAGGGGCGGAACACTGTGTGGGGGACAAATGGGTGGGGGCAGAGGTGAATGTAAAAATTATAGGGGTTTTTTTGTGACGTTCGTGATGGATATGGTACGCCAAAATTTGGCAATAGTAGATCATGACATAACTAACTAAAATCTCCAGGGGCGGAACGCTGCTTGGGTATAAAGGGGTGGTGGGTACGGTTGAATATACAAATATAGGGGTTTTTGTGACCTTCGTTAACGAGATAGTGTACCAAAATTTGGGAATAAGTAGATCATGAAAAAACTAAATAAAATCTCCAGGGGGCGGACAAGGGTGAATACGCAAAATTTTTGGGTGATGCTCGTCAACGAGAATATGTCCGTAACTTGCACAATTCATTTATTGTAGAATCAAAATCCAAAAGAGCGGACAGCTAGGTGGGGTCAGCTAGTTTTGTTAAAAACGGTGTCACAATATTTTCATAAATAGTGTAGAGAAAAACTAAATTTTTTTATATTTTTCAAAATAACATTATAACATTGATTTATGCAAATAATTATAATTATTGTTCTCGAAAATTTATTATTAATTGATAAAAACAATGATGAAATTAGAAAAAATTCATGGTTTTTCATTGGAAAATGTAATTTTATTTACATCTACAAGTACTAAGAGGCTACATCAGTGTGTAATTAATATTAATTCGAGCGAAAGTTTTGCCGCACTGTTTTTCGAAAGTTTTGCGAACCTTTGGCAACAGTGCCTCGGAAGTAGGTGACACTATCAAAGACGAAAGTACAATATTGTAATTAGTCATTGTGATAACGGTGACTATTTCTCTATGTTGCTAAATGTTGTCAGTTAAGTTCAATTTCTTGTTATAGATAAACGATTTTAGTATGTAGTTCCAATGTGACACAAAATCTAGGCATGGAATAAAAAGTTTATTCGAAGATAGTGTAATTTTTTGTTTTTCTTTTATTTAATTATACTTAGAGTAATTTCCACATACTAACATATTTTTCAAATTGTTCTGTGTACCGCTATTCTTTAATATAGTACGTATATGTGTGTCAAATAACCCGACAAAATATTCAAAACAAAAGCTGCAATCTTGGAAGGCGTTTTTCGTCTTGATGACGCGCTGATGTAGCCTTTTAACATATATAAAAATTTACTTAAAGATATACTTTATACAATACATATAAATTACATTAGTCATCATCACCGCTAATATTATTATCATCAGACTCGTTATTATCATCATTTTCATCACTTTCACACTCAAAATCATCCATCTCATTTTCAGACTCATCATCCCCTATAACAATATCTCGAATAGATTCTGGCAACTGTGGGCCTTTAAACCAATTAAATTTATAGGAATTATCATCAGCCAGTTTCCATCCATAATCAGTAGGAATGAGTACTGTTGGAACTGATTTATGAGCATTTAGCCAAATATTTGTTATATATTGTGCTCTTAAAAAGTGCTCATATAATTCAACTTTACAAGGTGGGAAACTTGAGGCATCAAAGTTTTTTAGTTTTTTCTTACAAAATGGTTCATCGACATCATTCATCTTATATTGACGGTTAAATAATTTATATCGCATAGAATTCACATCCCGATCAACAATCTTTTTTGTGGGAGCTAAACCATATAGTTGACAAATAAAAGTTTCTATAACTCTAAAAACCTCATCTGGATCTTGATCAATATTTCCAAGGGAATAAAATGCTTTTTGGTATCTTTCTGACTTAACTAATACATTGAATGGCCTTTTTTTCCCTTTTCTATATAAACTAGGGTTATAATCGCAACCTGTTAGGGCGTGAAAACCTGCTAAAGCTTTGCATAATATTTCGCCATACTGTTTATAAATTTGACAAACATCAATGAACTTTTTTTTTCCTGCTACTCCACTTTCAATCCAAATTTTTGAGTTACTTTTTAAATTATGCATATTGCTTAATAAAATTATGAGTATATCAGTATCTGAGCATTTTACTGTAATATTGGAATCTTTTTGAATTTGACAAATGTGAAAAACAATTTTGGTGTCAGCCTCTTCGTGGGCAGGACAGCTGAAATGAGGTACCACAACTTTTTCAACATTCCCAACAGCATTAACTAAAAATGTATGGCATTCGTAGAAATTAACGACAAGTTTTTTTTGTCCAATAAAGGGTGCTACCTCATTTTTTCCCCAAAATGTTAAGAAAAAGTTCACCAATGCTTCTTTGAATTTATTATTACGCAATTCTTTCAAGAAATCTACAGGACGTTTTTGATTTGGACCTGTAATATTGAAACTGCGCTCAGCTTCATTGTTACCCCTTAAATTTCTTTCATAATTTTTGATTGAAGGCTTAAAGTATTGATCAAAGATTAAATGAATTTCTAAAGCAGTAGTATTGGTTATTTTTTTTAAAAATTTTTTGGCTACGTTACCAAATGTTTGGGGTATGTCGACAAGGCAATGAAGAATATAAAAACCGTCGATTACGTCAATCTCAGAACAGGAAGGTATTGTACCATTTGAGATATGTAGACACTCAACTAACAAAGATTTTTTGGTCTTGCAAATTGTTCCATCCATTTGGCACATAGACATTGGAACCGGTGTTATTGGATAGGTCAGAGCTTTTTCTACATCTGTATTATTAGTTAACGATATGCAAAGTAACCGACCAAACAAGTCTCTTTGAAGTCTAACTTCATGCACCTTGTTGTTTACAATAATTTTCTTTTTTAAATGAGCTGATGCAAAATTCAGAATCTTATTTTTTGCAATAGGTTGTTCAAATCCGCTTTCAGATGTTGCACACTCCTTAATAAAAGTTTCTCTCAAATTTTTACCATTTAGTTCGATATTTAAAAGAAAATCTCTTACGTCACATGTTGTTGCTTTTCCGGTTGCTATATTGAATAAACTTTTATGGTCTATTTTAGTGTGTTTGAAGGGATTCATGTTTTCGTTAATAGTTCTTATAGAAGCTTTAACTTGCTTGTTTGATATAAATATTTTACTTTTTTCCAAATCAGAAGTTACATCTTGACATTTTTTTAAACCTGTAAAATCTAACACGTGAGAAACGATTGTTGTACGAATGCAACTACTTTTAGCCCAACGCTATCTAGCTGATATAGAATTAGTAAAATGTGTTACTCCAGTTAAACGACGTGCAGCATCAGCATTTACTGTCTGTTCTAACGTTAAGTCAACGGGTATTCTCGAAAAAATATTTTTTGTTCTTTTAATGCCAAACATTCCCTTGTCGAATTCTACAGCAAGTTTTGGATGGGTTTTATCTAAATTTAATAAATTATCATGATATTTACAAAGCCAGCGGGAATAATTTTGATGATTGAACAGAAAAAAGATGTCATTTAATTTTGGAATTATATATTTATATGTATCAAAATCTCCGGTACGAATACTGCGCGAAAAAATTAAATAATTTTGTATTAAGTTCATTAAAATTATATAAAATTGAGCGGTATAGCCATGGTCACCAGCCACAGTTTTCTCCTTGTACGCTATGTATTTTTTAATAAGTTTGGATAAATCTTCATTCTCAAAAGTAAGGGGAGATACCTTTTCAATAAAAATTGTATCAAGCAACTCACGAATGGAATCATCAATTGTTATTTCATTATCTGTCAGAAACTGATCAAAATGCAACATATGGAACGTAAGATATAGTATAGGGTATAAACGCTTACATCTATTAAAATGTTTTCCAGAGATAAAGCCGTTCACTGAGCCACTAGCTAAAAGTTCTGCTTCAACCATCAAAGTAGTAAGCCCACATTCGTCTATAAATTTTCCTATAGCGTGAAAATATGCCATCATAATGTGAAAATCGCCCAAGCGAATGAAAACGTTGTCAAATAAAGGTTTTTCAATATTTTGTATTTGCAAAGCCATTTTAGCAATAGCTAAATCATAGGAGACTTGCATGTAATTTTGCTTGCACTCTGAAGCTATTTGTTGAGCTTGTCTTAATGTTAAGTATACGACAGATTGATTTGTTGGAGAAAGATTTATGGGTGTTAAATAACTTACTCTTTGCTGGGTACTATCATCACTAATAATTTTGCTATTAAAACCAACCCATAAAGGTGTATTTGGTATTTCAAGAAAATGAGATAATAACCATAAAAAGTCAATTTTTTTCATGTAGTTGGCATTACTAGAAGTAATATTCCGTAATGGACTTTCTAGTGGTAACAAGGTATCTTTGAAAATCAGAGCTTTGTTATAATTTTGAATTTCAGGAGCAATTGCATCAAAAGTTCTTCGCCTCTTACACAAAGGAGATAAATTTCCTTTATTTGCCGCAGAATTCATCTCATGGCCTTCCTCGATATTTTGGTACAAAATTCCAACAGTATCGTGCAATGTATCTTTCCCATTAAGAGTTTCTACATACCTATCATAATTATCAAACGCTATACCCGTGCAATAGTCTGGTAATAAAACTGTATTTAAAGGACATATCACTGACTTATCATTTGCATAAAAAGTAGCTTCCGTTTCTAGTTCTTCAATAGTGTGATAACTACAACAATGACCATATCTATTACATATGTCAACTACTTTACGACTACTAGTTATGCTTTTTAAAGTCATACCTAATGTTATATGTTTAGAAGTTTTAATTTTACCGTCAGAAGCAGCATAGATTATATCGCAGGCTATAGAATAAATTTTTCTCATACAATTTTCGCTTTTAAGCCTTCTTGAATCATTATTAGTTATTATACATCGCAAAAGACTAATCAAATTCTCGGGAATGTCATCTATATCGCACTCACCGGCAATCAGGTGACTTGTCTCTAATTTTCTAGGCAGACGTTTTTTGTTAATAGATAAAATAGATTTTCTAACCCTAGTGCCGACGCGAGTTTGTTCTTCCAAATCGGTAATTTCGCCAAAAGTGCTCTCATTTATGTTACAACTCATTCGAGAAGCTATAAGTTTTTTCTTGAAAATTGTTATAATTTGTATCTGATTACCAAACCGGTTAATAAATTTATCTAACAAATGATGTTGAAAAAAATTACTGTCAAAGTCAACTTGATTTTCTTTTGCAAGATTACTTAATATTGTTAAATACTTATCCGTCAACACTTTCAAAGAATAAGAATTTTTGTTTTCAATTACATTAATTTCAACGTAATCACATATTTTTTCAAATGCTTTTTTGTGCAGATCTCTCACGTCATGCCATACTGTTCGCTCATTAGTAGGTCCATTAAATTGATAAACATACACTTGCTTACATTGAAAATGATAATAATAATACGAGCCTATAGAACTAATTTTGTTAAGCATTAGAGTATCATTTAATCCTTTCGCAACATTAGTAATAGTATTAAGAAGTGACTGGTCTGATGACTTATGTAATGGTACACGATGACATTTTTTACTCCTCTTTCTTCTTTTATCGCAAAACAAGCATCCCTCGTCTTCTTCGATATGACTTTCCGTTGCATGTTCGGTTGTTGTAAAGTCGATTGATGAATCTATTAATGAATAAAAAAAAATAAGTAATAATTGTTACAAATTTACTCAATTTGCACGGAAAAAATGATATACTATACCTACTATGAAACATCCGCCAGGTCAATAGATTTCAAAATAATTGTTTTAAACGAATACTTAAAAAAATTAAATGGTTTGGAATTTTGTTCAAACAATTATTCCGTATGTCTAACAGAAATTATATTTTTTCTAAAAATTATAAATTTATGTACCTACAGCTTCGGTCACTGTTTTATTTACACCTTCATTTTTACATGTATTTTAAATAATTTTTCGAGTTATTTATTTACCTTTTATTAATTTTAATCAACCTATTCTGGGTTTGCTACTGGTACCTAATTAATGTCACTTTGACGTAAAAATCTCGTGTAAACGAGACAAAAATTCAAAAAACCAGCTATTAATCTTATGAAAAAGTGTAAACTCTGCAATGGCAGCAGTTATACAATTTTCAAGACAAGCCTTATTTTTTTAATTAATTTGGATCTCAAATAATCAATCAACTATATTGAAAGTATAATTGATTTCGATACTGTGTATATTGCAGTAGGTACATATTGCATATATATTATCCAATAATTACTTACCGGTATTTAAATTTTCCTCTGACGATCCAGTTTTATTGTTGTAAGCTTCTACAATGGCCTTGTCAATCGATGTAAAAAACTTTTTACAATTACCATGATGACCACTTACATTATTCACCGAATCCGGCAAAATAATTTCTTGATATTTGAGTTTACACGCTTTTCTAATATCCAATATATCTCTGCAATATTTTAAAGAATCTTCATTGAACAAAATAATTCTATCATTTTCGTTACAAGCAATTTTTAGAACACACGAAGCAATAACGTTTTCATCCATTTTTGAATACAACAATACAACCGTTCACTCAAAAATCACAGGCGTTACATAGGCGTTACATGCAAGGATATCAAATATCGTTATTTGGATATCAAATTCAACGCTCCAAGAGATTCGTGTCGGAACTAACCCAAGCGGATGATGACGCAGGAAATTCAAAATTTAATTTCGGTAGGAAATTTTAAATATAGCTTTAACTATTTAAATATAATGTTGTCCAGTTGGAATTTTTTTTAAATTGGTAAATTTTTAGGAAAAATAACCCCCCCCTAGCTCTGTGCCCTTCTGGATTTTGATCATAGACATTTAAATTAATCAATTGTGAAAATTGCAGACATATTCTCGAGGACGATCATCACTCAAAAGTTTTGCATATTGACCCCTTTGGTCTCCCATGCAGCATTACGTCTCTAGAGATTTTGCTAAGTTACGTCATGATTTACTTATTCCCAAATTTTGGTGCACTATCCCGATCACGAACGCCACAAAAACCTCTTATAAATTTAATACACACTCCTGCCCTTACCCCTTTGTTCCCCACACAGCGTTCCGCCCGTATATATTTTGTTTAGCTACGTCATGACCTATTTATTCCCAAATGTTGGTGCACTATTTCTATCAAGAACGTCACAAAAAACTCCTTATAATTTATATATTCACCCCTGCCCCTGCCCCTACCCCATTGTCCACAAAAGCAGCATTCTGCACCTGGGTATTTTACTTAGTTACGTCATGAACTAGTTATTCCAAAATTTTGGTACATTATCTCGATTATAAGCGTCAGAAAAAAATAGTAAAAGCCGCGAATTTGATCCTTTATAACTACCCTCGTCCCCCCTCTAGTTTCCGGCTCTGGGGATTTTACTTAGTAATGTGATGGTCTACTTATTCCCAAATTTTAGTGCACTATCTCGATCAGGAACGTCACAAAAAACCCCTTATAATTTTTATATTCACCCCTGTCTCCACCCCTTTGTCGGCCCCGCAGCGTTCCGCCCCTGGAGATTTTAATTAGTTACGTCATGACCTACTTATTCCCTAATTATGGTGCACTACCTCGATCATGAGAGTCACAAAAAACCCCTTATAATTTTTATATTCACCCCTGTCTTCACCCCTTTGTCAGCCACGCCGCGTTCCGCCCCTGGAGATTTTAATTGGTTAGGTCATGACCTACTTATTCCCAAATTTTGGTGCACTATCTCGATCATGAGCGTCAGAAAAAAAATAATAAAAACCGCGACTTTGACCCCTTATAACTACCCTCGTTCCCCACTCTGGTTTTCGGCTTTGGGGATTTTACTTAGTTAGGTCATGGTCTATTTATTCCCAAATTTTGGTGCACTATTTTGATCAGGAACGTCACAAAAAACCCCTTTTAATTTTTATATTCACCCCTGTCCTCACCCCTTTGTCGGCCACGCAGCGTTCCGCCCCTGGAGATTTTCATTCTTTACACCATGGTCTACTTATTCCCAAATTTTGGTGCACTATCTCGATCATGAACGTCACAAAAAAAAATAATAAAAACCGCGACTTTGACCCCTTATAACTACCCTCGTCCCCCACTCTGGTTTCCGGCTCTAAGGATTTAACTTAATTATGTCATGGTCTACTTATTCCCAAATTTTGGTGCACTATCTCGATCAGGAACGTCACAAAAAACTCAATTATAATTTTTATATTCACCCCTCCCCCACCCCATTGTCGGCCACGCAGCGTTCCGCCCCTGGAGATTTAAATTAGTTACGTCATGACCTACTAATTCCCAAATTTTGGTGCACTATCTCGATCATAAGCGTAACAAAAAAAATAATAAAAACCGCGACTTTAACCTCCTATAACTACCCTCGTCCCCCAATCTGTTTTCCGGCTCTGGGGATTTTACTTAGTTATGTCATGGTCTACTTAATCCCAAATTTTGGTGCACTATTTCGATCAGGAACGTCACAAAAACCCAATTATAATTTTTATATTCAACCCTTCCCCCACCCCTTTGTCGGCCACGCAGCGTTCCGCCCCTGGAGATTTTAATTAGTTACGTCATGACCTACTTATTCCCAAATTTTGGTGCACTATCTCTATCAAGAGCGTCACAAAAAAAATAATAAAAACCGGGACTTTGACCCCTTATATCTACCCTCGGCCCCAACTCTGGTTTCCGGCCGTTGGGGAAAGTAATGTACACAACTAGTTTAACATATCCCCATATAGTTTTTCCATATTACTTATCACGCACAAAATCCGCTTCTATCTCTCCGACTATAAGTTTATGTTTATATTAAAATGTTTAGTAAGGTCGTAATGAAAACACTGATGTTTCAGAAAACTAACAATATTTTGTGTACCTATGGTCCAAATGAAAGGAATAAATTCGTTATTTCGAACATCGTACTTAAGCTAACCACAAAAGTCCTAACCAACAAAGTCAATAAACTAACAACTTTATCAGATGAACAACCAGGATTCAGATCCGGAAGATCCTGCGTAGACGCTGTATTTGTACTAAGACAAATCACAGAAAAGGCCATCGAGTACAATAAACCTATGTTTTATAGACCTGACAAAGGCTTTCGATCGCATCCAAGTCGGAGACGTTTTACACTTACTGTATAGAAGAAACATACCAATCAAAATTTTACAAACCATCAAGACATCTACTTCCACAATCGAATACAGGCGAAGATAAATGGAAAACTAACACAGTTTATACAACTACAAAGCGGAGTCAGACAAGGTGGCTCGTTAAGCCCACTGCTCTTTAATATAATAATGAACGAAATAATAGAAGCAGTACGTAAAGGTCATGGTTACAGAATGGGGAACGAAGAAATCCAAATATTATGTTATGCAGACGACGCCGCATTAATCGCCCAGACAGAAGACGATATCCAAAGATTAACACACATCCTTAATACAACAGCCAAGAAATACAATATGATAATATCAGCAGAAATAACCAAATGTATGACAACATCTAAAACGAGACTGTAACGATAAGCGTTTGAAATATCGTTACGAAATATGCATGTCAAAATATTAATCAGATAGGACTTAATAGTATGCAACCAGGTATACGTCCAGTCGCAGAAAGGGGTACCTAAATTTGGGACCAATTATAAATATTTGTTGGTAGTATGTTTAATGAATTCGAATTTTATCGGTTGGTTCATGTGTCAATGACCGTTTCCGCCTCGTGAGGGGACAGGAGACAGCAGAACGATTGATAGGCACTTAAGCTTCTACCATCATCAGGTCATGACGTGACCCTCCAGCGATCATTGTCCGAAGCCATTTTGTTTATTTCTGAAATTATTATTTAGTTGGAGATTCAAGAAATTTAAGTTGTAAGGAAGTTTTGGGTTATGTTGAAATTGGTGATGAAAGTGACGTTTTAGTTTCCATATTGGAATATTCTGGACAGTGGGTAAGCCATTTTTTTTCTTGTCAAGGAAAAAATGACCATTTTCTCCCTTTCAATATCATACTCATATCAATAAAATTGTTATTCTATAACCATTAGGTCTTAAATAGTCCATATCAATATCAAATTTATGTCCCCTACTGAGAAAAATTCTTTAAAAATTATATTTCTAGTTCAAAATAATTTCTGAATTAATGACATTTTCCTTTCTTTTAGTATCTACGTCTGTAAAGAAATCCTTATTGTAACATCCATATTTCACAATCATATTTTGCAACAAGTAATCTTTCTCCATATTATTAGTTGTTCAAAAATATTTCTTCACATGCCTCAAAAATCAAGGTCAATGACACTTCGCATATATACCTCAGTAATTCAACTTTTTGTTTAAAGTTTTTTCTTCAAACTTTTTATAAGTTTTTACCTTCCTACATGCCCTGTTTCAAGTTACTCAAAAGAAGTAATATGACTGAAGGATTTTTGTTTTCTTTTAGTCGCTGGAGGAGGAAGATTAAGTCAAACAAAAAATCTGATTACGTTGGGATATGGAAAAAAATAATAATTTTGGGGATTTATGGAAATTTTGGTGTCTTATGGAATGGTTTTTTTTTGTGTCTTTATGGATTAGTTGATTTGCCGGTACTGAGTACCTCCCAGTCGATGACAAGTCTGCCACCCCCTAAGGTTGGGGAACACTGGAAGATATCTTGCTTGAGCCTCCAGTCACCACCCTCAAAGGAGTTGGAGAAGAAACCCATCGTCACTTTGTAGACGCGACAGGTTTTTATAATTAAATTTGCATGTCAATTTGTTTAATAATATTTTTCACCCTTGCCTATTTTTGTATCAATAACTTTTAAATAATTCTAATAATAATATACCTTCATTTTTTCTTAAACATAATTAACATAAATATAATATTCAATAATTTTTCAACACATTTTATATTTCACCGTTATATCATTTACTTAAAATAGTCTGAGGATTATAAACTATCTGGGAAGGTCCTGTGCACAGTATCTCGGTTTATAACCTATTTAATAATATTTATTTCATTGGTCAGGTATTGTCAGGTTTGTTACTTCCGATCAGATGTTAGATTGTCAGCCAATATTGTATTCCTCATTAATCATGTTTAGAGCAATTAACTGTCTGATATAATAAATTCATTACATTTTTTTTTCATATTGTAAAACCTGCGTTATCGACAGGAGCGTACTAGCCTAGTACGTTGGGGAGTTAGCTAGTGTATAAAATTGTATATAGGGTTATAGGTATTATCATTAAAATTGTTGGTTGTACATAAATATATGTTTTATTTCCTATAATTTCTAATATCTATATAAAAGTAATAGTAATATAATCGTAATAATTAAGTGCGTGCAGCAATATAAGTCACTCGGCGAATAATTCATTAAATCCTTCCCTGGAGCCCTTAACCGTTCTCCGTAATATCTTCTCGGTCAGTAGTTATCTTTCTTTTCATTACTCCTTATTTTAATTTATTTTCTTTAACATTCAAGTACTTCATTAGGTACCGTTTTATTAGGGCATGCAAATTGGCCTAATCCTCCCCTGAGCCCTACTGAGAAAGTCTCTTAAATATCCAGCTAGCCTAGCTTCATAAAACTTCCATAACTATGTAAACTACCCCTTTAAAGCTATATCTATTCTGTTACATCACACCCTCTTCGTTACAAGACGACTACTAGAAACAACAGATATGAAAATACTTCGACGAATATCAGGGAAAAGTCTGTTGGATAGGGAGAGAAGCGAAAACATAAGAAGATCATACAATGTAGAAGACATTAATGGATGGGTGACAAAACGGAAACAGGAGTGGAACGAACACATTAGTAGAATGGCAGAGGATAGGATAGTACGAATAGCAGGAGATAAGTCACCAAATGGACGGAGAAGTATTGGCAGACCAAGAAAAAGATGGTGCGATAATTTAAACAATTTAGGAGGCTAATATTGAAGAAGAAACAGGCTTTAAAGCCTACATACAAGAAGGAAGAAGAAGTACACCGGACGAAATTTTGTATAATCCCGATACCGGTCGATTTTTATTTTTAAACTACGATATTTTGGCGTATATCCATCTGGACGTGATGACGTAATCGATGATTTTTTTAAACGAGAATAGGGGTCGTGTGAAAGCTCAATTGAAACGGTATTCAATTATCTATCTAGTAATATAAACATTAATATAATTGTTTATACAGGGTGTCCAAATTTTTTTTAATAAAATTAATTGACAAAAAAAAAAGAAGAATGTATGTAATTTATTTAATTCAAAATACATTTTACTGTTGTCAGAAAACAAAAATAAATGTTAATTTCACAAATGAACGTTGCTTTTCGCTTAAATTCAAAGTTCAATCCAGCCACGTGCATCTTGGAAGTTTGGACATTTAATTTAAGCGAAAAGCAACGTTCATTTGTGAAATAAACATTTATTTTTGTTTTCTGACAACAGTAAAATGTATTTTGAATTAAATAAATTACATACATTATTCTTTTTTTTGTCAATTAATTTAATTAAAAAAAATTTTGGACACCCTGTATAAACAATTATATTAATGATTATAATTACTAGATAGATAATTGAATACCCTTTCAAATGAGCTATCACCCGACCCCTATTCTCATAGTATGAAGTATCTGCCAAAAAATCACAATTTAAAAATAAAAATCGACCTGTTTAAGGATTTTTTCAAGTCGCCATATTACGACATAACGAATTTATTCCTTTCATTTGCACCATTCTGTATATTACTTCTTTGAGTGCTACATTGATGTATGAAATTTTAATTTAAATT
The DNA here is from genome assembly GCF_917563875.1 of Diabrotica virgifera virgifera. Classification (NCBI taxonomy): domain Eukaryota; kingdom Metazoa; phylum Arthropoda; class Insecta; order Coleoptera; family Chrysomelidae; genus Diabrotica; species Diabrotica virgifera. The sequence goes on along the minus strand of NC_065449.1, from coordinate 180,488,119 downwards.
GAAATATCAATTAAAAACGAAAATGGAATTAAAGGTCGGTAGTATACAAAACTTAATTAAAGTTCCTCCAGTTTTTCATCAGATAATAAAAAATTTCTAATTATACTGGCGAAAGCTTACCTTTATTTGTTACATCGAGATAAACAAAAAGAGCTGATTACCTGAAACAAAAACAAAAATATGATACAATCTTGCCGTGAGTAATAAGAGGAAAGGGTTAAAAATACGGTACATATTTGTATATATTTACAGATTTATAATTTTGCAGATAAATTTTCTGTTTCAATAGTTCGTCTTTACATAATTCTAATTTGTCACTAATTATTTTTATTGACATCTGTTACCAACATTTTGAGAAAAAACCATAAATTGTACTAGGGAAGTCCGATAAGTATTTTGGAAAAAGTGTTGATTTATTTCTGAACATAATCTCCTTTTAGCTCGATACACTGGACCCAGCGATGCTCCAATTTCTTTAACCCTTCTGGAAAATACGTTTTCTCGAGGTCTACAAAGTGCCCTTCCATTGGGCGATGATGTTCTTAAATTTCTGCCCAGTGAGTGACGATCTCGAGTTTAGAAACAAAAAGAAATCGCACAGGGCCAAATCTGAAGAACACGGTGGATGCGACAGAAGTTTGTAGCTCAATTCGCCCAGTTTGGCCTTGGAGATGGTGGAAGTGTGAACTGGAGCGTTGTCATGGTGGAAGAACATTTTTTCCTTCTCCAATTGATGTTGGTTTTTTCTGCAATTCGGCTTCGAAACCTCTTCCAGGAAGTTAATATAGATTTCTTCTTCTTCTTAACGTGCCCTATCAAGTCCCCTTGACGTTGGTGATTAACATGGCGAAACTGTCTCTGTCTCGAGCTATTCTAAATAGGTGTTCTGCTTTCTTTATTCCTGTCCACTCCCGGATATTCTTCAACCAAGAGGCCTGTTTTCTACCAATTCCTCTGCGTCCTTCGATTTTACCCATCATAGTAAGTTGAAGAATATTATACCGGTCTCCCCTTACTACGTGTCCAAAATAGGCCATCTTTCTATATTTGATGTTATCAAGCAGCTCGCGGGTAGCATTTGCTCTCTTAAGGAATGCCACATTTGTCAGCATAGCCGTCCATGGTATTTTCAGAATACGTCTGTGCAGCCACATTTCAAAGGCCTCCAAACGGTTAATGGTGGATATTTTTAATGTCCATGCTTCGACACCATACAAGAGGACTGACCAAATGTAGCACTTAATCATGCGCTTTCGAAGTTGAAGTTGCAAGGTATCATTACAGAAGAATGAACTCATTTTTAAAAATGTCGTGCGGGCTATCTCGATCCTACATTTTATCTCTTTATCTGGATCTAGCTGTTCAGTAATATGGCAACCAAGATATTTAAAACTGGGTACTCTTTGAATTATATGACCATCAACATATAACCGTGAATCTTGATGGGCCAAACGGCTAAATACCATGTATTTTGTTTTTGAACAGTTTATATTTAGGCCAAACTCTCTTCCCACTGTGTCAATGGCATTTAAAAGGTGTTGTAATCCATTCATATTATCACTTAAAATAACTGTATCGTCTGCATATCTGATTGTATTTATCAGAATTCCATTAACCTTCACACCCCATTCCAAATTATGCAGCGCTTCCTTAAATATTCTATCTGAATACAAATTGAACAACAGTGTGGACAGTATACAACCCTGTCTGACACCTCTTTGTATTTTGCATATTTCTGTTGATTTTCCATTTATGCAAGCTGTCGCTGCTTGACGCCAGTATAATTTTTCTATGATTCGTACATCTTGACTATCAACTCCTTTATCCTTTAATATTTTAATTAATTTGTGATGTTGTACTCGATCAAAGGCCTTCTCATAGTCAATAAATACAGCAAAGAGGTCTTTCCTTTGATCTCGGCATTTCTGCAATAACACATTTAGTGCAAAGATTGCGTCCCGGGTTCCCAGTCCATTTCTGAAGCCAAATTGTGTTTCATCCTGGTCTTCTTCACATTTGTCTCTGATTCTACTGTGGATGATACGTAGAAAGATTTTCAAGATGTGGCTCATAAAGCTTATCATTCTATAGTCGCTACAGTTTTTCGGACGTTGTTTTTTTGGTAGGGTTATGAATTCGGACTTTAACCAATCTTCAGGAATATCACCAGTCGAATAAACATCATTGAAAAGTTTGACTAGTATTCCAATGTTTTCCTCATTTATGAGCTTTAACATTTCTGTAGGTATGTTGTCGGGACCAACGGCTTTCTTGTTTTTTGCCAATTTTATAGCATGTTGTATTTCTGATTTTAGTATTTCTGGTCCTTCACCTTCATCTAAAGTGTCCAGTTCTTCGGGTCTATCATCATTATACACGTAATATAGATTACACCTTGTTAATTCCAGAAAACGGTGTCCAACGACTTTCCGGCCGATGGGACAGTCCAGAACTGTGCAAAAATGTGGAACCAGAATACTTTTAAGTACATATTACTACAGTTGAAACCAAATAAAAGTTGGTCAGTACCGATAAAACGTTCATAACCATAACGGATATAACTACATAATATTCATTTATAGATAAACTAATGTCTAAATTTCCATTGATAGATACAACTCGATTTGTTTATCATCGACTGACTCTGTGTTGAATATCAAACAACTCGGCTTGATTACTCTGGCTGGAAGTTCGGTTACAATTCGAAAAGTTAACGTATTACCACTGTGTAACTTGGGATTTCGCTTCGCTGTGTGTACTAGCGTATAACTTTCAGGTGGATGGTGAATGTGGACTTGTTCATTTATACCGTTAATTCAATATAGTCGTGCCTAACGGTTACTTGTCAGTATTAAATTGTCAAATGCTTAATTTGCTGCACATCTGAAAGTAATTATTTATCTCGGACCAGAATGTCATCAGTTATTTAAGTTACTAAATAGTAGGGAAACGAGAAAAAACCTTTGAAAAAATTTGAATTTAAGATATATGCATATGCATAGTATCTCGAGCGATATACAGTGTGTTTGCGTAACTTGGAAACGTATGGGAAACTTTTTGATTATCAATTTTACCTTAAGATGCAACCATCAGATATCGAGCTATGTCAAAAAATATGAATTTTCCTCAAGACCAAAGTACCTTTATATTTCACAGTATTTGCTTGTAATTAAAAACTAAATGTTTTAATATATACTTACATCCTTCTAATTAAAAAAAAATAAAATTAAAAGCTCAGCATGGTCTAAAACCTAAGATGCAACCATCAAATATCCAATTTTATCCATTTTATACGAGGCAGGTATGTGAAAACAATATGAAATTTGGTTAAGAGTAAAGTACCATTATTTTTCACAATACTGAGAATTGGTGTTACGAAAAGTTGTTCAGAAATAAACCGATGTTTCAATGTACAATTGAGGCGCTCAGAGCAACAGTGGCCTAACCCCAAAAACTAAGTTTTGAGATAAATGCATTCTTTGCATTCGTATTTACATTGTGCTTATGGGATGGCGCTACAAATTATGTAGCGCCGTTAGCCAAATATAGAGGTAGGTTGTGTAGACCCTTGTTAATCCGAAGATTTTATGTTGCTTCTTTTATTGATATAAATAATAAACAGTAGCGATCAACAGGTAGCAACAAAATATAACTTTTCGGGAGATAGTATCATAAACTATGGCAACAGTGGTAATCTTTGACATTATCTAAGATTATTATTTTGACAATATCATAGTCGCGCTAAATGGAAGTAATAAAAAACGATTTTATTATTAATAAATAGATATTTATAAAAATAAACCAAACTGGGCGAAAATTTTATGTTAAGATAGGTATTTAGAAAGGTATTTGCATGAAATATCTAATAACAAAACAATAATAAATAATCATTTTTTGTTGTTAAGCGAAACAAATTTCGATTTTCGCATAAGTTTGGCACGGTTTTTAATGGACTTTTTCTTGGAAGATTTCACTTTATTTTTCGTTTAATTTACTTTTTCCATTTTGTTAAACTATTGATAATATTTTTAGAAAAAAAAATTCTCCTAAAACTTTATATACTCGCATTAGAATTCGAAATATTTTTACGTAAAATATACTTACCTACCTACATATAACTAAAACTCACAATTAACAACAATCTATTCTTTCAAAGAGGTCAACAACTTATACAACAACAAATATATAATAAATTAACTATCAATAAACACTACTTTCCTATGAAACAACAAAAACGAATTCTTAAATTAGCACACTACTGCACTGAACAGATATCGATAAAGATGACAGAACAGATTAGAGAAAATCTTTCGCAGGTTTGTCAAAATGACAGTGATAATTTCTCTATGTTGCCTAATTAGTTATTTAGGTATAATATGTTCGATTTCTTGTTAGAAATAAAAAATTTTAGTAGTTCCAAGATTACGCAAAATCTAGGCAAGGGATAAAAAAGTTTATTTGAAGAAAGTTTATTTTTTTTCTTCTTAATGGCGGTACAGGCTCCTTTTTTCAATATTTTATTTATTTATAGAGTAATTTCCACGTACTAACATATTTCTGAAATTGGGCTTTGTATTCCGCCATTCTTTATTATATTACGAATATGTGTGCCAAATATCTCGACAAAATATTCAAAATTAGAGCCACAATCTTGGAACGCGTTTGTTGCTACCTGTTGATCGCTACTGTAGCCTCTTAATCTAAATGTTCAATTTGTGGCTTAGTCTGCTGTTGCTCTAAGTGTCTCATATGCGTTAATAAAATTTTGATTTGATTTGATTTACCAAAATGCTTTTATTACAGTAAAGTTATCCCATATTTAAGTATTTTCAGATGCAGAGTGGCTCAAGCAACCATTGCAAGCAAGATCAAGTGAATAAAGCAAACAGGTCACCTGAATTAAATAATATGAAGCAATAAAAATATCGGGAACGAAATCAAAGGCAGAATTTATAAAACAGTCTTAAGACCAATAATGATATAAGCGACAGATACACGATCTGACAAACATAGGAGAAAAATAATGTTAGAAACGTATGGTGGTACGGGGATTGTTACCAAGGTTGATTTGTTAAAACACTATTTACCAGAATATATTTATTTAGAACACTAAATACGACAGTAACTAGTTGGTGGACAACGTCTCTGATTTAACCACGTCGATGTCTGAATAATGAATAATATCTTCTTTACTTTCTCCGTATCTATAAATAAAGCGTAATTGTTTTGTTATGATTGACTACACCCGAATGTGACCGTGAATTCCTAATAGTAACATAATTGCTGACTTCGGTGTTTTCAAAACGAGTGGCCTACATTGCAGAAGCAATGTCACCCATTTACGTAATGTAAACAATACATGTAAATAATATTTGTTTTAAGACTTTTTAAAAATCAAATCGATATGGATTACTCTTATTTCTTGGATGCTAATATAAATCATGTACAAACGTCAGAGATGAAAATTCTTAGAAAATTCGATGGTAAGACAGTATGGGACAGAGCTACAGGTACAAATGTACGATGGAGATGCAAGATGGAGAACATCAAGGACTGGGTAAAAAGCAGACGAGTAGAACGATCACATAAGCCGAAAGAAAACAAATAAGTAAAGACGAAAAAGCATGAAAACGATAGAACGACAACTTGCTCTACTTTAATTTTGGTTTTGCTATTTGTGTTAATATCTTTGCTAATGGGGCAGTCAATGAGGGTATTTGGCTCCGAATTCCATCCTACTACATCGATTTACTTGATATTTCCACAGTAAGTAGGGAATAGCTCAAGAAACAAAGTCTCCCCTATGCCGATGTGCGCTTTTATCTTGGGGTAGTTCCCACCCCTTCTCGGGGGTGAAATATGTTTCGGTTAAAACAGCCACGGAAAAGGCTAGAGAACCTAATTTTAAGCAAAAACTGTTCTATGATTATTTTTTGAAAACTCAATACTTTTTGAGTTATTCGTGGTTGAAAATTGGCAATTTTCATTGAAAAATGACAGCTTTTCGGACGGATTTTTGCGAATACCTTAAAAACTATGCATCTAACAAAAAAACTATATAAAATATTTCTGTAGGTTATAAAAAAACAAAGAGATTCGTTTCTTCATAAATCTTCTACTTAAAATTCAAAGAGGGATATGGTAGGTAAGAAGAGTTTGTTTTTTGCTGCATGCTCAAATCGGTGTATTCAATTTAAAATAACAGAGAAACTGTTGATTTTAGGTGTATAATGATACGAATAACTTTGTAGTGCTTGAAAACACCTTTAAAATGAGCAATACTAATTGTCGATTACATGCAAACTAAGCGAGATATTCTACAAAAAAGTTAATGACAAATGTATTTTAAGAGGAAACAGTAGCGATCAACAGGTAGCAAAAATGCGTTCCAAGATTGCGGCTGTAATTTTGAATATTTTTTCGAGATATTTGGTACACGTATTCGTAATATAATAAAGAATGGCGGTACAGAGCCCAATTTGAAAAATATCTTAATATGTGGAAATTACTCTGTAATTAAATACAATATTAAAAAAACGAGCCTGTACCGCCATTAAGAAGAACAAAAAAATACACTTTCATCAAATAAACTTTTTTATCCGATTCCTAGATTTTGTGTCATTTTGGAACTACTAAATTTTTTTATTTCATTAGTAGTTCCAAAATGACACAAAATCTAGGCATCGGATAAAAAAGTTTATTTGAAGAAAGTGTATTTTTTTGTTCTTCTTAATGGCGGTACAGGCTCGTTTTTTTAATATTGTATTTAATTACAGAGTAATTTCCACATATTAATATATTTTTCAAATTGGACTCTGTACCGCCATTCTTTATTATATTACGAATAAGTGTGCCAAATATCTCGGAAAAATATTCAAAATTACAGCCGCAATCTTGGAACGCGTTTTCCCTACCTGTTGATCGCTACTGTTTCACCTTAAGAAAAAATGAGAAGTATATTTAACCCCTCATCCATCAGAATTTAAATACATCGTTTTCCTTCTACAATACTTTTTATTATAGTGTTATTTCTACGTTCAAAAAGTTGGGCTGGATTAAAATGAATGGTTTTTGAAAAAAAAATAAGATCAAATTATAGAGCGCATTTTTAAATTTTCTTAAAAATCTTCCTTTTCCTCCATGTAACTCGACAAAGATCAGAGATACGAAAATAAAATACTAAACAAAAATATAGGGCTTTTTCAGATAAAAATTTCCTTTTTATTTTTCATTACTGTATGTCTTATCATTTTCAAGTTACATGGAGAAAAAGGAATATTTTTAAGAAAATTAAAAAATGCGTTCTATAATTTGATCTTTTTTGTTTCAAAAACCATTCATTTTAAACCCGTCCAACTTTTCTAACATAGAAATAACACTATAATAAAAGGTATTGTAGAAGGAAAACCATGCATTTACATTTTGGTGGATGAGGGTTAAAATTACTTCTCATTTTTTCTTAAAATACATTAGTTATCAATTTTGTTTGCAGCATATCTCGCTTAGTTTTAATGTAATGGACCTTTGTCTTTTCAAGCACTACAAAAGGTATTAGTAGCATTATAAACATAAAATCAACCGTTTCTCTGTTATTTCAAGTTGAATACACCAATTTGAGAATGTACCAAAAACCAAACTATTTTCACCTACCATATTTCGTTTTGTATTATAACTAGAAGATTTATTAAGGCAAGTGTCTCTTTGTTTTTTTTATAACCTACAAAAATGTTTAATGTAGTTTTTTTAGTTAGATGCATAGTTTTTAAGGTATTCGCAAAAAACCGTTCGAATAGGTATTATGTTTCAATAAAAATGGCCAATTTTCAACCACGAATATCTCAAAAAGTATTGAGTTTTCAAAAAAAATTATAGAACAATTTTTGCTTAGAATTAGGTTCTCTAGCGAATTCCGTGGTAATTTAAAAAAAAATTCCACCCCTAAGAAGGTGTGGGAACCGCCCCCAAGATAAAAGCACACATCGGCATAGGGTAGACTTTGAAATAGGAGATACGTCGAGGCTAGGCCCAAAATTTCATTAAAATCCATGCAGTAGGATAGAATTCGGAGGTAATATTCTTGCTCCCATTGACTGGCGTATAAAGTAGATAGGCAGTTTTGTTACATTCCAATGCTTTCTCAGTAATATTATCTGGCGGTACCCCGTCAAAATAGCCCCGTCGAAAAAGCTCCGACAAAATAGCCCCGACATAATATCCCGCACACAAAATAGCTCCGACAAAATAGCCTGCAGACAAAATAGCCGCGGAATAATAGCCCGCCGACAAAATAGCTCCCTTCAGAATTCATCATGAAATAATTCCTTAAAAATACATTTTTTCGGAAATGGTAATTATCCTCTAATCAGATGTTTATCTCAACCACATTATATAAAAATGGTCTTTTCAGAGAACTCGAGTCCTGTCTTCTCTGCCTCTTGGAAGTCTAAACATTTAATTTAAGCGAAAATCAATGTTTATTTGTGATATAAACATTTTTTCTGTTTTCGGGTAACAGTAAAATGCATTTTAAATTAAATAAATTACATACATTCTTCTTTTTTTGTCAAATAATTTAAATTAAAAAAAGTTTTTGGACACCTTGTATAAATAATTATGCAATTGTTTATATTACTAAATAAAGAATTAAATAACCTTTCAAATGAGCTAGCACACGACCCCTATTCTCATTTAAAAAAAAAACATCGATTACGTCATTACGCCCAGATGGATGACGTCACTAGTATAACATATATAACATATAACAGAATATCGTAATTTAAAAATAAAAATTTTCAGGATTTTTCCTTAAAGTTGCGGGTTTACGAAATAACGAATTTATTCCTTCCATTTGCACCATACTGTACGTTTGAACTGCCGATATGAATGAGTCAGATTAAATTGAATTATTAGAAGAATTTTTTTACTGAGCAACAACATTTTTGTTTAATTTATTAATATTTTGTATTATGACAATGACGTCCGAAGTGAAAGTCGAAACGTTAATAAAATAATTTTTTTAAGAAAATTGTGGCTTATTTCCCTATTAGAATAGTAATTTAAAATAAATGGTACTCCGTTAAAAGGTAAAACTTTTTATTGGAGTTGTTTTCTAAGAGGCTCTTTTAACCGGGGCTATTTTAGCCGGGGCTGTTTTGACCGGGGCTATTTTGTGTGCGATCAATTTTGTCGGGGCTATTTTGTTTGCGGGCTATTTTGTCGAGGCTATTTTGTGTCCGGGCTATTTTGACGGGGCTTTTTTGACGGGGCTGTTTTGACGGGGCTGTTTTGACCGGGCTATTTTGACGGGTCACGTTATCTGGCTATGAATATAGCCTCAATTGTTGACCTATTTTGTCGAAAATCATGTTGCTCTTTACTTACTTTCTTCGGTACTTACTTATACGTGGGTTTTCACAGCATATTCTGTTGGCCATTTAGTACATCCCAATCATTATCTCTTGTCGTATATGTCTTCTTCAGTGAGGTTTTTTTTTTCCACTGCTGTCTTCATTTGTCCATTCCACTGTCATCTACGACACCCGCGTTTCATACTTCTATTTGATTTATATTTCCATCTCTTAGCGGTATTCTTGTCTCGTACATTCTTCGCCATATGTCCATACCAAAATAATTTTAGTTTTTGTATTTCATTATTTAATGTCTCCTTCACATTCATTAGTTCTTTAATTCGTTCATTTCTCAAATTGTCCATCATTAGTATTAATCTGCAGCATTTTCTCCAACATTATTTACATTGTATTTATTTTGTTTTTTTTACATCATGTAGAGTGTAGAGGATGTCTTTTAAATTATTTTTCTTTTCTCAACCATTCAAAAAATAAATGCCAATTAATTTATGTAAGCCATAGTAAGTACGGTTTCGTCCTATTAGAGGTAAAACTCACTAACTACATTTTTCAGAAAGTGGAGAAAAATCGATTTAAAGGTACAAATTGTTTTTTAAATTCACCTGACTCGAATATTGAATTTTTTTAATGCAACTTTAAAGAATAAATAAATACTTTCAGATAGAGGAAGACGAAAGACTAAGTTTTCACTCTAATGGCATATAACATATCCCACCAGAATGAAAACAATGGGAACCTTCTCTGGTTACACCTCCGAGGCTTCTACAATTTGCAAGCCATACGGATGCTGAGACTAAGGAAGATGAGGGAATTCTACAATTTACAATTCACGTCACATCTGCTCAGCGCGGTAAAGTTCCAACGAGACTGGTTCCCTTCATACTCCACACAGAGTAAATGTAAATCAAAAATGAATAACCATTTTCAATTTCGTTGCAAAACGAAAATACAGCCGAACCATATTCCAGTCCAATCAGAGAGTGCTGCAAGCACCTCTACCGGTTTCGAAACTTATTAGTCTCTCATCAGGAGGCACATATGCTGCTCTCCCTGATCCAACCAAAACAAACCCCAGCGTGCAGTCCCGAATTGCAACGAACGAAATGGCATAGATGCCCTAGCGGCAACTGCTAGCAAAAGACTAAGTTTTCACTCTAATGGCATATAACATATCCCACCAGAATGAAAACAATGGGAACCTTATCTGGTTACACCTCCGAGGCTTCTACAATTTGCAAGCCATACGGATGCTGAGACTAAGGAAGATGAGGGAATTCTACAATTTACAACTCACGTCACATCTGCTCAGCGCGGTAAAGTTCCAACGAGACTGGTTCCCTTCATACTCCACACAGAGTAAATGTAAATCAAAAATGAATAACCATTTTCAATTTCGTTGCAAAACGAAAATAAAGCCGAACCATATTCCAGTCCAATCAGAGAGTGCCGCAAGCACCTCTACCGGTTTCGAAACTTATTAGTCTCTCATCAGGAGGCACATATGCTGCTCTCCCTGATCCAACCAAAACAAACCCCAGCGTGCAGTCCCGAATTGCAACGAACGAAATGGCATAGATGCCCTAGCGGCAACTGCTAGCAAAAGACTAAGTTTTCACTCTAATGGCATATAACATATCCCACCAGAATGAAAACAATGGGAACCTTCTCTGGTTACACCTCCGAGGCTTCTACAATTTGCAAGCCATACGGATGCTGAGACTAAGGAAGATGAGGGAATTCTACAATTTACAACTCACGTCACATCTGCTCAGCGCGGTAAAGTTCCAACGAGACTGGTTCCCTTCATACTCCACACAGAGTAAATGTAAATCAAAAATGAATAACCATTTTCAATTTCGTTGCAAAACGAAAATACAGCCGAATCATATTCCAGTCCAATCAGAGAGTGCCGCAAGCACCTCTACCGGTTTCGAAACTTATTAGTCTCTCATCAGGAGGCACATATGCTGCTCTCCCTGATCCAACCAAAACAAACCCCAGCGTGCAGTCCCGAATTGCAACGAACGAAATGGCATAGATGCCCTAGCGGCAACTGCTAGCAAAAGACTAAGTTTTCACTCTAATGGCATATAACATATCCCACCAGAATGAAAACAATGGGAACCTTCTCTGGTTACACCTCCGAGGCTTCTACAATTTGCAAGCCATACGGATGCTGAGACTAAGGAAGATGAGGGAATTCTACAATTTACAATTCACGTCACATCTGCTCAGCGCGGTAAAGTTCCAACGAGACTGGTTCCCTTCATACTCCACACAGAGTAAATGTAAATCAAAAATGAATAACCATTTTCAATTTCGTTGCAAAACGAAAATACAGCCGAACCATATTCCAGTCCAATCAGAGAGTGCCGCAAGCACCTCTACCGGTTTCGAAACTTATTAGTCTCTCATCAGGAGGCACATATGCTGCTCTCCCTGATCCAACCAAAACAAACCCCAGCGTGCAGTCCCGAATTGCAACGAACGAAATGGCATAGATGCCCTAGCGGCAACTGCTAGCAAAAGACTAAGTTTTCACTCTAATGGCATATAACATATCCCACCAGAATGAAAACAATGGGAACCTTCTCTGGTTACACCTCCGAGGCTTCTACAATTTGCAAGCCATACGGATGCTGAGACTAAGGAAGATGAGGGAATTCTACAATTTACAACTCACGTCACATCTGCTCAGCGCGGTAAAGTTCCAACGAGACTGGTTCCCTTCATACTCCACACAGAGTAAATGTAAATAAAAAATGAATAACCATTTTCAATTTCGTTGCAAAACGAAAATACAGCCGAACCATATTCCAGTCCAATCAGAGAGTGCCGCAAGCACCTCTACCGGTTTCGAAACTTATTAGTCTCTCATCAGGAGGCACATATGCTGCTCTCCCTGATCCAACCAAAACAAACCCCAGCGTGCAGTCCCGAATTGCAACGAACGAAATGGCATAGATGCCCTAGCGGCAACTGCTAGCAAAAGACTAAGTTTTCACTCTAATGGCATATAACATATCCCACCAGAATGAAAACAATGGGAACCTTCTCTGGTTACACCTCCGAGGCTTCTACAATTTGCAAGCCATACGGATGCTGAGACTAAGGAAGATGAGGGAATTCTACAATTTACAACTCACGTCACATCTGCTCAGCGCGGTAAAGCTCCAACGAGACTGGTTCCCTTCATACTCCACACAGAGTAAATGTAAATCAAAAATGAATAACCATTTTCAATTTCGTTGCAAAACGAAAATACAGCCGAACCATATTCCAGTCCAATCAGAGAGTGCCGCAAGCACCTCTACCCGTTTCGAAACTTATTAGTCTCTCATCAGGAGGCACATATGCTGCTCTCCCTGATCCAACCAAAACAAACCCCAGCGTGCAGTCCCGAATTGCAACGAACGAAATGGCATAGATGCCCTAGCGGCAACTGCTAGCAAAAGACTAAGTTTTCACTCTAATGGCATATAACATATCCCACCAGAATGAAAACAATGACAACCTTCTCTGGTTACACCTCCGAGGCTTCTACAATTTGCAAGCCATACGGATGCTGAGACTAAGGACGCTGGGGTTTGTTTTGGTTGGATCAGGGAGAGCAGCATATGTGCCTCCTGATGAGAGACTAATAAGTTTCGAAACCGGTAGAGGTGCTTGCGGCACTCTCTGATTGGACTGGAATATGGTTCGGCTGTATTTTCGTTTTGCAACGAAATTGAAAATGGTTATTCATTTTTGATTTACATTTACTCTGTGTGGAGTATGAAGGGAACCAGTCTCGTTGGAACTTTACCGCGCTGAGCAAATGTGACGTGAGTTGTAAATTGTAGAATTCCCTCATCTTCCTTAGTCTCAGCATCCGTATGGCTTGCAAATTGTAGAAGCCTCGGAGGTGTAACCAGAGAAGGTTCCCATTGTTTTCATTCTGGTGGGATATGTTATATGCCATTAGAGTGAAAACTTAGTCTTTTGCTAGCAGTTGCCGCTAGGGCATCTATGCCATTTCGTTCGTTGCAATTCGGGACTGCACGCTGGGGTTTGTTTTGGTTGGATCAGGGAGAGCAGCATATGTGCCTCCTGATGAGAGACTAATAAGTTTCGAAACCGGTAGAGGTGCTTGCGGCACTCTCTGATTGGACTGGAATATGGTTCGGCTGTATTTTCGTTTTGCAACGAAATTGAAAATGGTTATTCATTTTTACTTACAGATACTTTAAGCCATGTTTCGTCACAGGAACTTTTAGAGGTAAAACTCACTAACTACACTTTGTACTTGATGATTTTTTCCATGAACCCAATTATTGGATATTGAGAAGTTAATGAATTTGTCTCCATAAAGTATCATGGCGTTGGGATTCAAGATGAAAGAAGCAAGTAACAAAAAATGCATTATATTACAAAATGTTAAACCTAAAGCAGATTACCTATCGTAACCTCTAACAGAACTAAAGCTGTCAATCTGCTTAAGAGGTCGAAAAAATTTATACTTAAACACTTATACAAAGCTATACAAAATTTCGCTGACTTACAACTAACGAACTATCAAAAATAACAGTCTATTATTTAAAAAATGAACAATAAGTTTCGTTCTTAGAAAATAAAGGCAATTCTTTCGGCATTTATGACAGCCACAAAAGTGTCCCGCTTAATCGCAAAATATATTAGGTTACACTTTATGTAAGCTATCTGTTACACATAAACTCATTTTTTAATCAATCGCCGAACGGATAATGTACACAAAGACAATAATATACAGTTTCAACAATACAATATAACACACAAGTCGCCTGTTTAATCGCAAAATAGAACCCTTTATCTGCCACAAAGTAATAATTTTAACTCATTTCTTTAATCAATCGTCGAATAGATAATGCACGCAAATAATACACAGTTATGTTTACACTAATGTATTGTTTGAAAGATCACTAAGTACGGATTCGGCACACCAGATTGTAAGGAAAAATTCACTAAGTGCAATAATAAGTTTTAATGAGTTTTACCCTGAAACCGAACTTCATAATAATGCACTCCAGAGTGTAAGGAATAATTCACTAAGTGCAATAATAAGTTTTAGTGAATTTTACCCTGAAACCGAAATTCACAATAATGCACTTAGTGAATTATCCCATAAATTATCTCAGCAATTAGAAGGGCTAGAGCCCCAGGTGACTTCTCCAGGGCTGGGCAGTATCGTATTGAGTTCAAATTGATGAAAATCTCGAAATCTCAAAAAGGTGCACTTAGTGAGTTTTACCTCTAATAGGACGGTTTATTGATATGGCGTATGGCGAATGAGCCAGTTCCCGAAGAGACCATTTTAAATTTTGGCGAAGGCACAAATTTAGCGCCTCCGCCCAAAACTTCCGCCCGAGTCTTAATAATTAAGACTCGGGCAGAAGTTTTGGGCGGAGGCGCTAAATTGGTGCCTTCGCCAAAATTTAAAATGGTTTAAAATTTCTTTACTTCTTTTAAATTTAGTCTGAGGTATCTTTTCACTTAATCCAAAAATATTCTAATATTAATAATAATTCACAATAATGCACTTAGTGAATTATACCATAAATTATCTCAGCAATTAGAAGGGCTAGAGCCCCAGGTGACTTCTCCAGGGCTGGGCAGTATCGTATTGAGTTCAAATTGATGAAAATCTCGAAATCTCAAAAAGGTGCACTTAGTGAGTTTTACCTCTAATAGGACGGTTTATTGATATGGCGTATGGCGAATGAGCCAGTTCTCGAAGAGACCATTTTAAATTTTGGCGAAGGCACAAATTTAGCGCCTCCGCCCAAAACTTCCGCCCGAGTCTTAATAATTAAGACTCGGGCAGAAGTTTTGGGCGGAGGCGCTAAATTGGTGCCTTCGCCAAAATTTAAAATGGTTTAAAATTTCTTTACTTCTTTTAAATTTAGTCTGAGGTATCTTTTCACTTAATCCAAAAATATTCTAATATTAATAATAATTCACAATAATGCACTTAGTGAATTATACCATAAATTATCTCAGCAATTAGAAGGGCTAGAGCCCCAGGTGACTTCTCCAGGGCTGGGCAGTATCGTATTGAGTTCAAATTGATGAAAATCTCGAAATCTCAAAAAGGTGCACTTAGTGAGTTTTACCTCTAATAGGACGGTTTATTGATATGGCGTATGGCGAATGAGCCAGTTCCCGAAGAGACCATTTTAAATTTTGGCGAATGCACAAATTTAGCGCCTCCGCCCAAAACTTCCGCCCGAGTCTTAATAATTAAGACTCGGGCAGAAGTTTTGGGCGGAGGCGCTAAATTGGTGCCTTCGCCAAAATTTAAAATGGTTTAAAATTTCTTTACTTCTTTTAAATTTAGTTTGAGGTATCTTTTCACTTAATCCAAAAATATTCTAATATTTTTATCTCTCAAAATATAAATTATTTACCATCAAGGCAATGTTGCTCCAAACCACAAACCACAAATATTAGAATATTTTTGGATTAAGTGAAAAGATACCTCAGACTAAATTTAAAAGAAGTAAAGAAAGTATGTAAGTCACTAAAAAACAACTAAGCAAGTGGTTTGGAGCAACATTGCCTTGATGGTGGCAAACATCCGGAACGGATAGATATACGGCACTTTAAGAAGAAGAAATACTATTTGCCGTTGTGTTACTTAGGCCGCGTTCAGAGTGGACGAGCAAAGAGCAAAGAGCAAAAAGTGCACGTTCAGAGTGGACGAGCAAAGAGCAAAGAGCAAAGAAGTGCTAATAGCGGGTAGTTACGCTAGACGAGAGTTTAGTTCTTTTCCACTCGGCAGTATGGATAGGAGCGGTAGGATATTTGCTCTTTACTCTCACAGTAGTCCGTGTAGTGAGACCGCTCCCGTCTGAAAAAATTTCCGATTCGGTCTCTTTGTGGATTCCTATTCAAAATATTTTAAAATTTCCTTTAAACAAATCTGAAGGGTTCCGGGCGGGATTTTTGGGCAGAAATTGTTTAAACAATTTATTTTAAACAAATACAAAAGATCACGTTTTTTGCTCTGGAACATATATTTTTAAGTTTTGTGGGTCATTCTAAACAACAAAGGTATCTTGTAAATTTTCTCAAAAATTGATAGTTTTCGAGTTATACGCAATTTAAAATCTGCAAAATGCGAAAATACGCATTTTCGAGGCCTAAAAATTTATATTTAACTTAGTATTTCTGAGGTTGCCAGATACTTAAATTGAAGTTTAAACATTGAGCTTCAAGACCCTGAAGAGTGATCGCGTCTAACCTTAATTTATACCGTTGTTTTTTAATTGTTAAATATGCGTGTTTATCCGATTTTTTTGCCGGTGCGGCGCGCTCTATTTCAAAAATCTCCTATTTTCCTCCGAAAATTATTTTTTCTAGATTTTTTAGGATTTTCTAAATAAAATAAGTTTCTTGACATTTTTCTCAAAAGTTAACAGTTTTAAAGTTATAAGCGATTTAAAATCCAAAAATGAGTTTTTTATTAACTTATAACTTTAAAACTATTAACTTTTGAGAAAAATGTCAAGAAACTTATTTTATTTAGAATGTCCCAAAAAATCTAGAAAAAATAATTTTCGGAGGAAATAGGAGATTTTTGAAATAGAGCGCGCCGCACCGGCAAAAAAATCGGATAAACACGCATATTTAACAATTAAAAAACAACGGTATAAATTAAGGTTAGACGCGATCACTCTTCAGAATCGAAGCTGAATGTTTAATCATCAATTTAAGTATCTGGCAAACCTCAAAAATACTAATTGAAATATGAATTTTTAAGCCTCGAAAATGCGTATTTTCGCATTTTTCAGATTTTAAATCGTCTATAACTCGAACACTATTAATTTTTGGGCAAAATTACAAGATACCTTTTTTGTTTAGAATAACCCAAAATACCTAAAAAAGTATGTTCCGGAGCAAAAAAACGTGATCTTTTGTATTTGTTTAAAAATAGTTATTTATGAAACAGTTCGTAAAGTATGCTTTTTGCGAACGCACGCGATATTTAGAGCACGAGCGACAGCGGAGCGAACTTACGCGATGCTATACATCGCGTAAGTTCGCAAAAAGTACTTCACGCACAGTTTCATACAATATTTTATCTATTCTACCATAAACAAATAAAAAATCTGTAACTCTTCGTCACTGGAATTCATTTCTATTCTACAATTTTTAGAACTTTGACATTTAAAAATTCTTACTTCTTTCAAACCACAAAACTGTAAAAACTTTTGTTGTAATTTATTGCTCATTATGTCATCACCATGACAACGCCAAAGTTAAGGATATTTGATTATATGAAAGTGTGTTAAAAACAGTGCGAAAAAGTAAGTCCCACTTAAAATACATTGTTACTTCACGCTCACTTTAAACACTTCACGCACTGCTATTTCTAATGACAGTTTTCACAAACTAAAAATTTACACCTAATATAACAAAGAGTAGATAAAATTGTTTAAACAATTTCTGCCCAAAAATTCCGCCCGAAATTTTTTCAGACGGGAGCGGTCTCACCACATGGACCAAAGAGTGCGAGCGGAGAAATCAAACTTGTTTGGTTTCGCCGCTTTGCTCTTTGCTAGAACTCTGTGTACCTCCATTTCCCAGTATGAGTTTGATTTCTCCGCTTTGCTCTTTGCTCGTCCACTCTGAACGCGGCCTATTGTTGATGCGTTCATATGCACAATCCTGTTTAAATCGTGGTTGTTGCATCAACCCTATTCAAGAGCGTAGACGCAAAATTTTGGGGCCAATGCTTTTTAAATACATTAATTTTTTCAAATCCTCGGAAAACTAATAAATATTTTTGAAAAATTTAAACGCAGAACGAAAGACTATATTATTACCGAGGGCCGAATAGTCCTGGCCTGACCCGTAGAATACGAATTTTTTGGGTAACAGTTGATCCGGATGTCGATAAGATTGTTATAAACAAAGAACTTGAGGAATTACATAACAGCGATTTGTCGCAAAACAAAACATTTTTTTTGTATTTTTTGGGTCATTCTAAGCAAAAAATGTTCTTACAAGTTTTTTCGTATGCATAGTTTTCGAGATAAACGCGGTTTAGACAAAGCGGAAACGGCGGGTTCGTTGGGAAAAATATTCCCATGAGATATTTTTGTATAATCACATTCGTGAGACTTCCCAGAATAAGGTTCAAGAAGTCGCCCACGAGAAAAGTGGGCCAATTTTTTTTTAACAATTTTTTTTTTAATCAAATTTCAAAAATCAATATTTTTGGCCCGGACTAATTTTTTTTATATTTTTTGGACCATTCTGGACAAAAAAGGTCTCTTATAATTTTTCTCTAAAGTTGATCTTTTTCGAGTTATAAGCAAGATAAAATTTGAAAAACGCGAAAATGGCCATTTTTAAGACTTAATAACTCGGTCAAAAATTATTATTTTGAAACTCAGAAAGTGACTAAATCAAAGTTTAAAGTCGCCTACATGATCCTGAAGAAATCTGTGTCATTAATTTACTACTAAGCTGTTATTTTTAATTAATAACAATGAGTGGTTAGATCGTATTGACGCTGCTGTAAATGTGAGTGCGAGTAAGATGCACAATTGGACTGCTGGAATGGCTTCTCACTCGCACTCAGCATTTACAGCCCCGCACACGTGCATGGCTCTTATTATTATTACTTAAAAATAACAGCTTAGTAGTAAAATAATGACAAAAATTTCTTCAGGATCTTGTAGGGGGGGCTTTAAACTTTGATTTAGTCATATATTGACTTTCATAATAATAACTTTTAACCGAGTTATTAAGCATTGAAAATCGCCATTTTTCGTTTTTTTCAATTTTAAATTGCTTATAAGTCGAAAACGATCAACTTTAGAGAAAAATTATAAGAAACCTTTTTTGTCCAGAATGGTCCAAAAAATTAAAGAAAAAATTGTTCGGGCCAAAAATATTGATTTTTGCAATTTGATTAAAAAAAATTGTTAAAAAAAATTGGCCCACTTTTCACGTGGGCGACTTCTTGAACCTTATTCTGGGATGTCTGACGAATGTGATTATGCAAAAAAATCTCATGGGAATATTTTTCCCTTCGAACCCGCCGTTTTCGCCTTGTCTAGTTAAACTTTCAAAAAATCGAAAAAATTGCAATTTTTGAACCGGAATAACTTTTGATTAACCCGCCAGTGGTCGCTATATGAGATTTTCTCTCACGGTTTCAGAAAATTGCGCCCAACTTTTTTTCTGGGAAATTATACGCTTTGTAGTCCTTCTAGTCTCCTAACTATCCTTACTCGACAATCTAATAGACTCGTCCGCTCAGATAGTGACTCAGTTTAATTAGTATCACCATATTGTTGAGTCTGCACTTCATGTGTGTATTGTATATCTTATTTAGGTAGAGACTGCCTATAACTTGATGTAACTAACTTCACGGAGTGTCAAGACAGCATTGACAGGAGGCAGTTGCAAGCTAGGCAGGGGTAACCTAGAATATACCCACATGTAATCTAACCTGTAACCAATTGACTTTATTATTAAATACCTTAGCTAAACTGAAGTCTAGTTATTTTACTATCGTATTTAATACATGGTGTCAGGTGTGGCTGCTCGTTTGTCAACCATTGTAATAGTAAAGTAAGAAAATGGAATTTCGACCACCTAGTTCATTATTTGATAGTGCTAATCCTCCAGAGAACTGGCCTCGCTGGAAGCAAAAGTTTAATATATTTATGACAGCTTCACGTAAAGACGAGAAAGCAGAAGGGGTGAAAATAGCAAATTTACTAAGTTGTATGGGTGATGAAGGCATTGATGTGTACAACACTTTTGATGATGACCAGCAGTCAACTTTAGCGAAATTACTAGTTGCCTTTGATAACTATTTTATACCCAAACGAGTAATACCAATGGAAACATTTAAGTTTCACACATTAACACAAGGTGTGTTAACTATAGATCAGTATGTTACTGAATTGAAGAATCAGGCGAAATTATGTGATTTTATTTGTGATAACCTTGAATGCAAGAAGTCATATGAAGAACGAATGATAAGGGATAGAGTTATCGTAGGTATAAACCGTCAAGAAAGTCAGTTAAGGCTTTTACGCGAACCACAGCTTGATGTGAAAAAAATCCTTAATTATTGTAAAACTGTTGAACACTAAGTAAAGAGCACATTAAAGTATTAAAACCAGATGAAGAAGTTTTTACTGTAAAACATGAAAAAAGTGCTTCGAGACAGCAAACTAAAATAAAGTGTGCAAAATGTCTGTATGAACATTTCCCGCTAAGATGTCCAGCCTACAATCGAACATGTGCCATCTGCCAGAAAAAAACCATTTTGCAAAGGCTTGTCCAACAAAAGAAGAGGTAGTAGTATCGAGTACAGAAGAAGACGTTAGAGTAAGAATGGTGAGCCAAAAAGAAGATGATCATGAACTGTTTCTTAATACTGTAGGGACCAACAGAATAAAAGACTTTTGGTTTGAAAAAATCAGTGTTGAAGGTAAACTGATAAAATTTAAAATAGATACGGGCTCCGATGGAAATTCTACCAAAACATATGGACGAAATTCTACCAAAACATATTTTAGACTCCTGTTTGAGTAAGTATGTTCTGCGCAAATTGTCCATTACTTTAGTCTCTTATGGTAACTTTAAATTTAAGCCTTTGGGTGAAGTAATTTTAAATTGTGAATATAAAAATTTGATAGCTCGAGTTAAATTTGTTATTGTTGATTTTGAAGCGGAGCCATTATTGGGTCTTTCTGACTGTGTTTGTTTTAATCTTATTTCACGGATTCATACTTTGGTGTCTAGTCTACCAAATACAAAAGATGAAATTTTTTCTATGTATTCCAATGTATTTTCTGGTTTGGGTACAATTCCAGGTTACACAAACATAAAACTTTCTTCAGATGCTATTCCAGTTGTGCAGTACAGTAGAAAAGTACCACTTTCTTTTCATAACAACTTAAAAGAAACGTTAGGGGAACTTGAACAAAAGCAAATTGTAGAGAAAGTTGACTATCCTACCCAATGGGTTAATAATTTGATGATTGTTGAAAAAAACAACCTTCCAATAAATTGCGTTTGTGTATAGATCCTAAACCATTGAATAAATTTATTTATAGGGAACATTTTTCAATTCCCACAGCTAATGACATTTTGAGCAAACTCGCAGGTAAGACTATATTTAGTGTGCTGGATAAGAAGGATGGGTGCTGGCAGTATGTTTTAAACAAGGAGAGCTCCGACTTATGTACTTTCAACACTCCATTTGGGAGATATAAGTTTAATCGAATGCCTCTCGGAATCAGCTGTGCTCCTGAAATTTTTCAAAGGAAAAATATGGAAATTTTTGGTGTCGTTGAAAAAGTTGAAGTTTATTTTGATAATTTGATAATTTCAGGTAAATCAGAGTTAAAACATGATATTGCACTTAAAACATAAAGTTCAATTTTGATAAGCTTCAATATAAATTAAGTCAGGTTAGTTTTATGGGACATATTGTGTCTAGTGATGGCATAAAACCGGGCAAAAAGGATATTGATGCTGTGTTTTGTATATAATCTCCTAAAAGCAAATCAGAAGTTTTGAGAATTCTTGGAATGGTGAATTTTCTTTTAAAATGTATTCCTAATTTGTCAAGTATCACCTCGAACATGAGAGATCTGACAAGAAAAGATGTTGTGTTTTAATGGTGTGATAAACATGAGTTAGAGTTAAATCATTTAAAATATCTAATTTCGAATTCCCCTACTCTGAAGATCTTTGATCCGTCAAAAGAGATAATTATTCAATCAGATGCTTCTTCAGAAGGACTTGGTTGTGTATTGTTACAGGAAGGTCATCCAATTGTTAAAATATGAAATAGAAACCACCTATTTACCAGGCAAAGATATGGTAAGAGCGGATACTCTTTCAAGATCTTTTGATAAAAGTAACGTCAAAGATGACCCAGAAATGGAGTGTGTAGTTCATGTCGTGTCAAATAACATTCCTATGTCTCCACAAAAAAAAGTAATTTTTGAAAGAGAAATCAATAAAAATGAAGTTTTGTCTCAGGTTAAAAATTTTTGTAATAGTTCTTGGCCTTTAAATAATAAGCATTTAAATAAAGAATTAAAATTTTATTACACATTGAGAGAAAAAATCTACTTATCAAATAATCTGTTATTTTTAGACTTTAAAGTAATTTATAAAGGAAAAGATTCCTCTCATTGGCTGTATACCATAATAAAAACTTACTAATGAAGTAAAAACCTCACATGTAGGTAGGTGGTATATAATTTATTAAAAAATTTTTTCTAAAAATGATCCAAGATGGATAAAATCACAAACGTTTTCGGACCAATCAGTCCATCATCAGGTGGTAGAAACCTAAAATAAGCAAACCACTGTATTAAAAAAGCCAAGATGAAATTTGACTGTCTGAAAGTTAGGAAAATTACAACATGTGGTTACTTACTTCAGATCCAAAGTAGTTGGAACTAGCTACATATTTAGGTCAAAAGACCTTAATGTAATAATAATTATGCCATTTAGGCTACAAAAATGTCGACAATAAGTCGATGTCACAAGAAATTAAATTGCAACGGTATTACAAAGTGGTCTTCATCTTGGCCTCAAACTGACAGACTAAGATATGACATTGAACGGATATTGACAAGACCTTCTAGGGAATTTTATGTGTATGTAGTTATATTGTATTTTAGAAATGCAAAAAATATAAAAAATATTTTTACTTAACTGAATGAATTTAATTAGATATTAAATAAATGAGTAATAATAAACAATTTAAATTAATAGTCACATGAAATTATTTATGAAAATTTCATGGCGGTGAAAGCGAAAATTTTGCCAACAGGTAAAATGCCAACCTGTTGGCAAAATTTTCGCTTTCACCGCCATGAAATTTTCATAAATAATTTCATGTGACTATTAATTTAAATTGTTTATTCTTACTCATTTATTTAATATCTAATTAAATTCATTCAGTTAAGTAAAAATATTTTTTATATTTTTTGCATTTCTAAAATACAATATAACTACATACACATAAAATTCCCTAGAAGGTCTTGTCAATATCCGTTCAATGTCATATCTTAGTCTGTCAGTTTGAGGCCAAGATGAAGACCACTTTGTAATACCGTTGCAATTTAATTTCTTGTGACATCGACTTATTGTCGACATTTTTGTAGCCTAAATGGCATAATTATTATTACATTAAGGTCTTTTGACCTAAATATGTAGCTAGTTCCAACTACTTTGGATCTGAAGTAAGTAACCACATGTTGTAATTTTCCTAACTTTCAGACAGTCAAATTTCATCTTGGCTTTTTTAATACAGTGGTTTGCTTATTTTAGGTTTCTACCACCTGATGATGGACTGATTGGTCCGAAAACGTTTGTGATTTTATCCATCTTGGATCATTTTTAGAAAAAAAATTTTAATAAATTATATACCACCTACCTACATGTGAGGTTTTTACTTCATTAGTAAGTTTAAAGTAATTGTTCCAAAATCTTTGAGATGTGAGATGTTGAAGTTAATACATAATACATATTTTGGTGTTAATAAATGTAAAATTAGAGCAATACAATTTCTGTACTGGCCGTATTTATCTCAAGATAATGAAAATGTAGTACATAATTGTGAAAAATGTCAAACTTTCCAAAGATCGAATCAAAAAGAGCCTTTAGTGTGTCATCAGGTTCCATCTAGACCTTGGCAATTTATTTATTCTGACTTTTTCGAATTTGAAAATCATAATTACTTGCTTCTTGTAGATTCATACTCAAAATGGGTAGAAGTTAAACAAACTATAACAAAGAATTCAAATGATGTAATACAATTGTGCTTGGAAAAATTCACCCAGTTTGGAATACCAGAAAAAATGTATGCAGATAATGTCCCTTATAACTCGCAAACATTTAAAAAATTTGCTGATGAGTGGAATTTTGAACTTGTATTTAGTAGTCCTCACCACCATCAGTCAAACTCTTTGGCTGAAAAGTATGTAGGTATAACTAAGCAAATGTTACTTAAAGCTAGTTCGGTAAAGGATCTTCAGTTGTTGTTAATGGAGTATCGGAATACACCATTAACAAATATAGGGTTTTCTCCTTCCCAGTTATTTCTAAACAGGATAATAAAAAGTAAAATTCCGACAAGTGAAAAAAATCTTGAACCAAGTATTGTAGATCCAACTGCAGTTACAGATATAATTAAAAATAATCAAAACAGTCAAAAATTTTATTATGATAAACATGCTAGGGAACTACCAGTACTTAAAAAAGATGAAAATATATTGATTCAAAAAAATAAAAAATGGGTTAGAGGTAAAGTGATAAAGAATTATAATGATTTATTTATTTTTATTTAGCGTATGGCTTAAGTATATCACAGAATATATTTAGATTTATGCATTATACAATGCATCACAAACAGATGTCCAATTTTTTTATATATTCGATTGACCCTTCGGTTGCCATTACAAAGTCTATAGGGTCGCCTGTGTATGCTCTGCGTGGGCAGTCCTGAACAATGTGACTGATCGTCTGTCTTGCAGCGCCGCAGTCACAAGAAGGCGAGGGGAGTTTACCCCATCTGTGGAGAGAGTCGGCGCATCTTCCACAGTTTGTTCGAATTCGATTAAGGGCTGCCCAAATCTTACGGGGACGTTCAAATTCGCCAGGTTTCCCTATGATGTCCGGTAGACTATGGTAATGCGGATCTGTCCTACTTTCCCAATCTTCTCTCCATCGGGTATTTAAGTCAAAGTTGGATTGCTGCAGCGCTTGAGCAGATTGTAGAGGGGGTAACCTGGATCGGAGACGGTTTCCAAGAATATCGGGGATGTCGTTGTGGACTAGAAGCTGGCGACTGTCCATTATTTTGTTATATTCTTTAACCAATGCATGTTCGCGGCGTAGGTTGGGTGGTGCTATATTACTAAGGGTAGGTAGCCACATTGTAGGGGTGGGCTTAATTGTGCCTGTTATCATACGTATAGTACGGTTTAGTTGGGTGTCGACCAGGTGGGTATGCCTGCTATTTAGCCACACTGGAGCACAGTATTCTGCCACCGGATATATCAGGCCAAGAGCAGAGGATCTTAATGTTGATGCTGTGGACCCCCATGTAGTGCCGCAGAGTTTCTGTATTATATTGTTGCGTGTTTTCAATTTTGCTGCTGTTTTCGTCAGGTGCTCTCTGAATGTGAGCGTTCTGTCTAGAGAGTAACCCCAAGGTATTTCGGGTATTTATTGTGTTTTAACAGCTTGTTATTAAAATACACTCGCAATTCTCTGTTTGCCAACTTGTTGTTTAGATGAAAAGCTGATACTTCAGTTTTTGTAGTACTTGGCTGTAGTCTCCATTTCTTAAGGTATTCGCTGAGGATGGATAAGTCATTCGTGAGAGTGATTTCTGTAGTTTCTAAAGATTGGTGGCTTGTTGCAAGGGTCCAGTCGTCAGCATATCCAAACTTCCGAGATTCGGTTTCAGGCATGTCAGCAATATAGAGGCTGAAAAGTAAAGGGGCAAGGACAGAACCCTGTGGAAGACCATTGTTAAGGTTCATCTGTCTACTCGTCTCCTTTCCCATTATAACCTGGAAGGCTCTGTTGGTCAGCATGTTGTCAATAAGGTTAATTATCTTTCTGCAGGGGATAATGCGGGCCAGTTTATATATTAATCCCTGTCTCCAAACAGTATCATATGCTGCTGTTAGATCTATAAATACTGTTGCTGTCTTTTGTTTCTTTTGAAAACTAGCTTCTATAAAAGTTGTTAATGACAGCACTTGGTCCGTACAGCTTCGATGAGGGCGGAAGCCAGCTTGTTCAATGGGGACATTTTCTAGTATCCTGTGACTAATTCTGTTGAGGAGAAGCTTTTCTAATAGTTTATATACCATGCTGAGTAGAGCTATGGGGCGGTAGTTTTCTGGCTTATCGTTTGATTTGCCCGGTTTCGGAATTGCAATTATCTTTGTTCGCTTAAGTGAGAAAGGAATGTTACCTGACTGAAGTATATCATTAAAGAACATTGCAAGCCACTGTTTCGTGTATGCACCACTGTGTATCAAGAACTCTGGATGGATACCATCAAAGCCAGGTGCTTTACCTGATTTCATTTCTTTCAGCGCATGTGTGATTTCAGAAATAAGTATTCTTGCTGAATATTCGGAGTTCGTTCTGTTCATTTGTTTTAATGCCCTTAAGTCTCTTTTCACGTTGGTAGTATGTGTTCGATCTCGTGGAGCTCTGGATAGAGATACTATATGGGAGGCAACCTTGTTAGGAGACATTTTAGACTCTCTGGATTCCAGCTGGTTAGCTCCTCCAATTTTCCGCAACAAGGACCATGCCTGCCGGCTTGATTTTTTGAAGTCAAGGTTTTCGACAGTCTTTATCCATTTTTGGCGTCTAGCTGTATCGATGTTGTGTAAAAGCTCATCGGCTATTTCTCGGTACTTATCATTATAATGATAAGTCATATATGGTAAAAGATACTAATGGAACTATTTACAGACGAAATAGGAGATATTTAAATAAAACAAACTTGCCATTCTATGATCATAATGAAGTGGACGATTATAATTTTGCTCATAATTTGGAAAATACTGATCCAATTGACTTAATGACGCTGGCAGGGGGCCCCAATAATGACATTAGCTTGGATCAAATTAATGATTATGTGTTGCTCGATAATGACAATTCTTTAAACCTTGAAACTTCTAGCAATAGTGATACTATAGATCATATTTCGGAAAATTTAAATTCTCCGTATGTTGGGGATGAAATTAGTAATGATGATATACCTAGTATCGCTAGAGGTCTAGGTAAGAGAGATCGTAAGATGCCTTTATATCTAAAAGACTATGAGCTTAATGCTGATGTGATATAGGTATAACTGAGAGAATTTTCTTTAATTTTAAGTGTCCTTTATTTTTATTTAAGCATTTCTACATATTATGTCATAATTAGGTTAAGTTTAGGTTTTTAAATACATAGGTATTAATTCTTAAATACAGTGTAAAAAAAATTAAGAAAGTCTATTGTATATCTTATTTAGGTAGAGACTGCCTATAACTTGATGTAACTAACTTCACGGGGTGTCAAGACAGCATTGACAGGAGGCAGTTGCAAGCTAGGCAGGGGTAACCTAGAATATACCCACATGCAATCTAACTTGTAACCAATTGATTTTATTTTATTACATACCTTAGCTAAACCGAAGTCTAGTTATTTTACTATCGTATGTAATACAATGTGAGAGATTCGCTCATCAAGAGACCACCCCTTAAAACCTAAAATAATATCCTTTTATGATGTAATAAAAGGCGCCATGGATGTGGTCGATGATATGAAAATCCTATATTCTGTTTCACGGGTTAGTTGTAGATGGTCATTTACCGTATATTTTTCAATGTTAAATATTGGCGGCTTCAATTTAAAATAGTCACATTTTATATAAAGATAATAAGATAATAATAATATAACAGAAAAACGTCGTGTCTTTTTAAAGCAAATGGGTTTATCGTTGATGAAACCTCATCTTTTTTGTAAAATTTTGTAAAGGCTGGCAACAGTTGGATATGTGAGAGAAAATCTCACGCACGACCACTCGCGTTACAACCGACCTAGCGACCAATGCCGGGTTAAAAACTAAAATAGCAATTTTCCTTACCGGATTTGAAAGTTCAAGTCAAATTATATCGGTTTTGATTACTTGCATTTTTGCATTTTATAATTACTTCATTTTCTTCCTTTTCGCTTCCCTTTCGCTACTCAACTGGAAATAGTTACAGCATATGATTATCTTGGAAGTATTATTACCAATGATGGGAAAATAGACCTCGAAATAACAAACAGAACTAAAAAATCAAATAAACTGTACTACGCACTAGCGCCAATTCTGAGGAAAAAAGAATTGTCCCACGAAACAAAAATTAAAATATATAATACGATTGTGATACCGACGATACTGTATACAAGCGAAAATTGGACTTTACAGAAAAAGCATAATAGTAGGATAAATGCAATTGAGATGAGACATTTACGTGCTATAGCCGGAAAGACCAAATGGGATAGAATAAGAAATGAGACAATAAGAGGGATAACTAAACAGGAACCAATAATGAATAAAATAATAAAGAGGCAATTAAACTGGTATGGACATCTGATGAGAATGAAACCTAGTAGACTAGCAAGGAAAATTCACGAAACAAGGAATATTACAAAAAAGAAAAAAGGCAGGCCAAAGAAAAAATGGATACAGCAAATAGTAGAAGCAGGAAAAATCAAACAGAAAACGCTAGAAGAAATGAAACTAATAGCACAGGACCGAAAAGAATGGAAGAGATGGGTGAATATGTAGCTAAATTAAACCCAAATCCGACACCTGAAAGGGTATAAGGAAGGGGAGAAAGAAAGAAAGATTACTTGCATTGCTAAAAATTTATTTTTTTATTGTTAAACAAAGTTATAAACACATAGTGCTTTTGAGTGATGTTTTCAATGATCTCTCATTTAAAATCGAACGAGTAAGTAGAGTAGATACTTTCTACAATCAAGCAAGCAAGGCAATTTCTACGTAACATTCATTAAAACGCATGTATTGGGCACGGGAAACACTATGTGTTTATAGGTTTGTTTAACAATAAAAAAAATAAATTTTTAGCAATGGAAATAATCAAAACCGATATAATTTTACTTGAACTTTCAAATTCGGTAAGGAGAATTGCTATTTTAGTTTTTAATCAAAAGTTATTCGGGTTCAAAAATTGCAATTTTTCGATTTTTTTATTAAAGTTTAACCGCGTTTATCTCGAAAACTATGCATCCTACGAAAAAACTTGTAAGAACATTTTTTGCTTAGAATGGCCCAAAAAATACAAAAACATGTTTTGTTTTGCGAGAAATCGCTGTTATGTAACTCCTGAAGTTCTTTGTTTACAACAATCTTATCGTCATCCGGATCCACTGTTACCCAAAAATTCGTGTTCTACGGGGCAAAATACATAAAAAAAAAACTTAAGTAAGTCGACCTGAATAAAGGAGGCCGTTGTACCCCCCCCCTGGCCACAGGACTTGAAAGTCTCTTAGAATAAACAAAAAGTTTCTATTGAATGAGATTTAAAATTAAAAATCACACTAAATTTTCTCTTCTTTTTCACCCCTCTAACTTATTAAAATAAACATTATAGAATGAATTAGTTTTCAGGGACTTTCGGCCCTCGATAATAATGTAATCTTTCATTCTGCGTTTAATATTTCAAAAATATTTAGTTTTCTCAAGATTCGAAAAAGAATGAATGCATTGAAAAAGCATTGGCCCGAAATTTTGCGTCTAAATAAAATAAGATTTTACATATTTCAACATATTTTAAAATTGCTCTTTTAAATCCCTTGTACGCCATTTGTATACTGCAAGCCCATGAAAGAACGAGTTTCAAGTCAATAAATTATTGAAGAGACCTCGGTATATATTGGTAATCCGGCCTTCAATATGTGAGATTCTCGATGGCGAAATCGGCCATTTTTCTAAATGATGCCGCCCTTTTCCAGAAATTTCATATTCCAGTGTATTTGCTTGCAGATATATATCTCCGAGACTTATTTGAGCAGGGATAATGTCGGAAAAAAACGCTTTAGATTTTCCGATGGATAAAGATATTCAAAAGAAGGGACATTTAGCAGCAGGTTTTTTATTTGTCGTAAAATTTTAAATCCTCAAGACGTCTGAAGAACGTGGAGGGTTCGAAGAGTGGGCAACGAGAAAATGTAATATTTATTTTCGTTTCCTTTGCCGTTTAATTGAAATAAAAATACTCCTACACAACAATAGCTCAATCGATCGAATTAAGAAATTAATTTTTATGGAAAAAATGCAAACGAGTTCTATAGTAAATTATTTATACATGTATAATACCCGGTTCATATTATTAGTAATCCAACGAGTAATCCAGTCCAGCGCTGGACTGGATGATATCGTCCACACCATTCCAGTCATCCAAAAGCTATAAAACGATTCCAGTCATTCACAATATCGGTAATTAACCTGTAATCATGCACTGGATTGACAGTTCACACTATTCCAGTGGCGCTGGAATGCGCGAGCTTCCAATAAATCCAGTCCAGTCAATTGAACTGGATTCGTCACTGGAATAGTATATTCCATTGCAGGTTCACATCATTCCAGTGGCATTGCCACGCTTGACTGGAATGCTGGACTGGAATAATATGAACTGGACATACATCCTCAGTTCCATGACGCTAGTAACTCGAACCAGTAACTGGGCTGAGTACTGGAGGCGAGTGTTTCACAGGGATAGTGGCGTCTACATGATAAAATTGTTTTTTAATGTATAAACGCGTTATCAGTTGGTGTAGTTGGTATATTTTAATAAAAAAATAAAAAATTTAAAAATCCAAAAGGATTACGTTTAAAACGTTTTCGGACTTATCAGTCCATCATCAGTGAACTCCCTGTCCTTGCAAAATAGCCATAATGCCAAACAGTGGTTAGGTGAAATGTTCTAACTACATAGCAAAAATTATAAAATAGTTTGGCTTAAAGTGGATGCCAACGGATTACTTCCAGCAATGTGATGCTCTACTGCTCTACGTTAAAATATTTTTTGTTATTAGGTCTGCATTGAACCACGTTTCGTCTGTCAATGATTTATAAGGATGTGTAAATTTACACATCCTTATAAATGTTCATACCAAATTGCCCACATTCCGAGTTGGTCCTGTTGATGAGTCGTTGTAGACTAGGGATCGCCAACTTCTTGAAAATTTCAAGATCTTGTCTTGAAATCAAGACAAGATGTAATTTTAGATTTCAAGACAAGACAAGAAATTTTATGTCAATACCAAGATTTCTTGTCAAGAAAACAAGAAATCTTGAAATATCTTCACTAATAATGAAAGCTCTAAAACGTGTTTATTTGTGAAAAAGATAACATTATTTTAACATAACATAACATATTTTAATTTATTTTATTGAACACTTTTTTTGCTAAATAGATTTACAAAAATGTAAATTAAAAATAATAATTAATGATACTTACCTAATCCTGTTGAAAATAAAATTGCAAACTAGATTTTATTTTAAATAACAAATTTGGCACCTTTTTGAAATCGGAATTGATAAGCCATGAATTAAGGCAGATAACACTTCTCATGGAGTCAACGACCAGCCGATTTCTTGGCTTTGGTCTTGTTAAAGCTGCGCGTGAAAATAGTCTATCCGCAGGTACAGATGTTGCTGGCGTTCCCAGAAAATCCTTGGCGATTTTCGATAATAACAAATAGATATTTTTGTGTCTTCTCCATCAATCAAGTATATTCTCAGAATCTTCTGACCTATACTAAATTTACAATCAAGATGCAGTAGAAATGAACAAACCAATACACGTTAAATGTTACTAGGAGCACTCCCGAATCATAATTTACAATGTGTAAACTTTGGAAATCATGATTTGGGATTTACAATGTATATACATTGTATATACATTGTAAATACACTGTATATACATTGTATGTATATACATTGTAAATTATGATTCGAGAGTGCTCCTAGTAGCATTTAACGTATCTTGGTTTGTTTATTTCTACTGCATCTTGATTGTAAATTTAGTATAGTTCAAAGATTGTAAGTTATCATTATCAGCTTTCTAGATAATATCTAAATCAAGTTCGTTATCTTATTTCAGTGGCTCTGGTATTGGATTCTGTAAATCATTCTGGGATTTATTACAGTAGTTAGCTTTAACTATTTCTTCAAATTTTTTTACTGCCTCTGATTGTAGCTTTCCCCAAGATGAAGAGGAAAATGCCTCTACTTTGTGCCGAGGGTCCAAAATAAGAACTATACAGTATAATATACAATTAGTTTTATTATAGTTTTTCAGTATTTTATCTCTCGCAACTTAAATACAGTAAGATCTCTATCAATTTTATTATCAAGTTCATGAGCCCAATATTTTCAGTTTATCTAAAAGTAAGTTTACTCCAATTACCACACCACCAATGGGTGGTGTGGAATATTTTTCCCCTTCGAATATTGAAGAAAGTGTTTTAAAAGTTTCTCAGATACTGACAAAATTTACTGATCAGAACCCATTCTTCATCTAATATTTTGAAATTATTTAGATTTTTGATGTTGTCGCAAAATATAGTTAAAACATTTTTTACACTTAAACACCATGTTGGCACATCGGAAGTTGAATGCCACTTTGTAGACACATCTAATTTTGGCATGGTCATTTAGTCATCTTATAATTTACGGCCTCGCAAGCACTTATGTAAGTTTGAGTTGCATTTGCCCTGAGTTTTTGATATTTTTTGACAAGATGTTTAATTTGATTTACAGGAGAGTTGAAATCCAAAGCAGTATCATTTATATCATTTTCAACTTCGATCTTATCCTCCAAATAATCAACATCCTTTTCGATGTCGACACTGTTATGATTTGGTTCAATCATTTTTATGAAATCCTGGACAGCTAAGTTAAGAGTGTGCGAAACATACAAAATGCTTATTTTAAGCATGCAACTACAAATCAAATTTGGCGTTCGTCAATGAAACAAATGAAGATCGGGGACTCCCCCCAGTGGCAGTGGAGGCCGTGTTAGCAAACAACGTAATAAAAAGGTCGCCAGGGAATCACCGGATCGGGTAATCAAGAGATTTCAAGATCTTGAAATTTCTTGAGTGAAGACAAGACAGAAGATGTCAAGAAAACGTCAAGACAAGATTTTTTAAAATTTCTCGATTTTTTCTCAAGACAAGACAAGAAGTTGTTGTCAAGACAAGAATTCTTGTCTTGTCGACCAGTATTGTAGACCCAAATCGGAATGTGCAATTAACACCATACCAGTCATCGTATCTGATTCTGTTGGTATTTACGTCATTCACATTGACTCCATCCCTGGAATACTCCAGTACATCTTGTACAAGATTAAATAGCAGGGGTCACAAAACGCATCGTTGTCTAATGTTTAAAAAAAATATTAAAAAAAACACGACCCTCCAGGTTAAAAGCTATTCCAATATACCAGTAAATAAATAAATGCAGTAAAATTTCAATTAATCAAATAGCCCATTAAGAAGAATATTGCATAGACACAATAATTGTTTAGCACAAAATGCATCAATCACCTAGCATTAGGATACGTCAAATTAGTTAGTGATTGAAATAGTGAATCAAAGCTTATTATTATTCTCTTTATTAGCTTATAAATATATGTACTACCCCAATAAATCGAAGACTAATAGTCCAGAAAGCCACGGCGCATCCGCTAGGAAAAATATTCCGATTCGGATTTTTTTCGGATGTTATTTATTTCTGGCGTTCCTCTTAGACTATTATATTAATAGGTCAAAACGGCAAACACGTGTATGTTCTCAAAAAACTTGTGATAGTGTGTAAAAAATTTTTTATTATCAGCTAAGTACTTTCAACACATAACGTGCCATCATCAGAGCTTCCTAAAAGGACATTTAAGATAAGATTTTTTTATATAAAAAATGAGTGAAAAACTTACGTCCTGTTATAAAACCTTCATAGAAGAGCAATTGCTAAACGACACAATAAAACACATGGATACTGGGCAAAAGCCACAGATATCGGTTGTAACAACCCCTTAAAATGAATAAATCACATCCAAATTCTTTTTTAAATTAAAAAGACAACATGGCTGAGTCAAACCATTTTGAGCCCACGTGAACAGCTCAGCTGAGGAAGACTGTCATTTATTAAAATGATAAAGAAGGTACCACAACTTAAGCGACCTCTATATTCGTAAATAATTATTAAAATTAATTAAAAAATGAAAATGACTAAAATGCCATGTATAGGTTAGATGAATTTTAATTTAAGATACTAAATTTTTTTTAAAGTTAAATTTTCAAAAATTACTAATATTAATATTGAAGTGAATATAAGTTAACAAAATTCTTCCAAAAACAAAACTGTTATAGTCTGACCAAGTGTAGAAGAAGTTAGATGAAATCAAACCTAGGAGAAATTTCATTTGATAAGCTCAGAGGTTGAAAGCTGTTATTTTTATTTTATAAATTAACAATCCAATTAATTAATTCAGACAAATCTCAAATAATTTACTTGTTTACAAATATGTAATCAAAAAAAGAAAACTCAAGAATACCTAAAGTAATGTTCAAAAAACTTTCATAAATTGTTGGGTATACTTAATACTAAACCAAAATTATTAAAGAAATTTCTTAAAAATAGGATCAAATTTACAATTTAATTGAATCTGGGTGTTAACACAGTTTTGAGGGTTTCTTTTCATTTCTCTACTTATTTCTAGATCTTCTAGTAGATTCATTTTGGTATAGTTATTATTAGGTATGCTATGTAGGATCCTACTATCTCTTTGTGGACTAAAGTTATGTTTCGATGCATGCAAATGATGACCAAAGCTAGATTTATCGATCTTAACTTATATCTTACTCTCATATTATATTAATGTTGACCCGGTCTACTTATATTTATCAGTTTGTGACTGTCCCACTTACCTCACATAACTCACATTTGTCTCTGTCCTGGGTTTGTTACCGCAATATCAGAAACAGAGACTGTCTGCAAAAGCTGTTAGCTACGCTGTTCCGATACTATTATTGTAGCCGCAAAGGTTCTACGGCGACAGTAACAAAAGAAAATTAACTAGAGAGCCAGCCAATGTAGAAATTCCAAGTTTGTACAATGTAGCACATTGTGGATATCCGAAATGTTTCATATCCTAGTTGTTTAAAGGAATAGTTATTTCTCTACCACCATTAGTAAATGTAATAATTTCGAGATGATTCTTCTACGAGGTGCCATGACATATTCCTACCTCGTAAGGATGCTCTTATAAGAAATAACAAATGACCACTAAAAAGTGTGTGTTCCCATTGATTAATAATATACAGGGCGAGCTCTAAATTTTGACTGAAATTTTGAACTGTAAGTTTGACGTATTTCATGTTTAGATCAAACGTTACACTACTATTAGAAAAAAATCAGGTTCGGATTTAAAAATGTGTTCGATTCTTTCATTGAAAAATATTCACTCTGTATACGGTTGTTGAAAACTCAGACATAAACAGAAATTTTTACTTGAGGGTGTAAGTGGACGGCAAAAATGGAACGATTGCGGAAATAAGCGAATTAATTGAGAAAAAAACCTGAGCAACAAAACAAAGACAAAAATATTATAGAGTAGCAATTAGACCGGTGATAGAATATGGAACGGAAGAAATTTATCTTACGAAGAAACATGAAAAACTAACAATAATTGAAAGAGAAATTATGAGAAGAATACACTGCCCAGTAAAGACAGAACAAGAAGAATCTAATCTAAAAGATTGATGAACCATGAAATAATAAATATAACAGAAGACGACGACATGGTAAAATTTGTTTAAGCACAAATACTGAAATGGTTTGGACACATAGAAAGAGGAGAAGAAGTCGTACTGCTTAGGTAGATAACAAACTGGAAACCAGTAATAAATAGAGCAAGACGAAGACCAAAAATGTTCTTCATCTACTACAAAAAGACCAAATCATCTACTAGAGCAGGGGTGGTAAGTATCATTTTAATACATTTGGACAAATACATTTGATTGACTGTTAATAATAAATAATAGTAATAATAAATTGTCTTACTTGTGTGTATATGCGAACAATTTGTTCTCAGTAAAATTACGAAATTTTTGATATGGTCCATTATATTAAGCCATAACAGGGATTCAGATAAAAAATGAAATTCAGAAATTCAAGGGAAGCCTTTTGAAGATGAGGAAATTTCTGAGCAACCAAAGATTCAATCTGCAAATCTGATATCGGATGGTAAAATGTTATGTCAAGTCAACCATCATAGTCGAAATTCAAAGGTGTAACTTATGTAGTATGTTCATGTAGAAAGAATGGACGACGACAGGCTGCCAAAACAAATTTTTTAAAATGAACGCCAAGGAAAGAAGGAAGAGAGGAAAGCCGAAACAATCCTGGCTGGGTGGCATTCAGAAGACAATGTCGGAAAGGAACCTTCATCCTGGCGAATGCAACGACGGACGAAGCTGGAAACTGGGAACCGGAAGGCGGAGAACCATATAAAAAACCGGGATCATAATAAAGATTTTATGTCCACTCTATTTTTCGTTATTGGATTGTTAATGCTAACTTAGTGAGAAAGCTGGAAACTTTTGAGATGTGGCTTTTTAGGAGAATTTTGAAAATATCATGGACCGATCATATTACGAACGAAACTGTGTTGCACATGCACAGAATGGGAATGGAACAGAGAACTTTGACCATCATTAAAGGGAGAAAGACAGCAAGGAGAAAGGGCACATACTAATAAATGATAAGTACGTTGTTGTAAGTTGTTGCAGCAGCTGATTATGAAGGGTAAAACTGAAGGAAAAGGGTCCTGGTAGACGACAAATACCCTGGCCTAACAATGTTCGCGCCTGGACCGGGTTAAACACACATACTCTTTTAAGAAAAGCAGAAGATAGAGATTCATTATTTATATGAACACTACAAACACTAATACTGTTGATTTCAACAAAATCGCATAAAAGAGATTAAGAGCGTAGGCGCAAAATTTCGGACCAATGATTTTTAAATGCATTCCTTTTTTCGAATCGTGAGAAAACTAATAAATATTTTTGAAACATTTAAATGCAGAATGAAAGATTACATTATTACCGAGGGCCAAAAGTCCCTTAGAAGAAACAAAAAGTTTATTTTGAATGAGATATTTAAAATTAAAAATCACATTAATTTTTTTCTTTTTTTTTTGGCCGCCTTTTGCCCACCCCTGTACTAGAGGGTGGTATCAAATACGAAAATTCCAAACTGGAGAGAAAAGATTCAGAACCGAAGAGAGTGAAAACGATAGTAGACAAAGTAACTAAAAGGCTAAAAAGGAGTGATGCGAGTACCGAACCTTGTGGCAGACCATTTTTGAGTTTTCTGGGATGCTTATTTTTAATTCCATAATTACTTGAAAAGAATACTCTATAGGTGAACATATTTTCTATTAATCTGGCGGTGAATTTGCATGGCATAGTGCGTAAGTGTTTATAAATCATTCCGTCTCGCCAGACTCTGTCGGAAGCTGCTGACAGATCTATGAAAGAGGCAGAACTCTTTAGTTTTTTTCTATGTATGTAAATACAGAGAGATAACACCTGGTCGGTGCAACCTCGATTTGGTCTAAAGCCTGCTTGTTCGATTGGAATAGCTTTGCGGATTATTGGGCTTATTCTATTAAAAATTATTCATTCAAGTAGTTTAGATATTATACGTCATAGACAAGAAGGCAATTGTTCGATAGTTTTTATGGGTGATCAGCTAGTTTACTCCGTTTTAGTATTGATATAACTTTTGAATGTTAAATCCCGTCGGAATCTGTCGGTCTGAATTATGTTTGTAAAGAAATGTGCTAGCCAGGTTCTTGTGTATTTTTCGCAATTGTGTACAATCTAGGAACTAGAGAATCACTATTTTGTAAGCGCGTTCTCTTACAAAAAAGTTGTGAATTCCGAAAGAACGTTTATGTTTGTTTCATCGACTTCGAGAAGGCATTCGACCGAGTACAACATGATACACTTTTCGATTGCCTGCATGCAGCAGGACTTGACCACTACGATACAAGACTGCTGAAATACTTATATTACAATCAAGCAGCCTCTATCCAAATTGGAGACAGTCGTACTAAAAAACTACCGATAAAACGTGGAGTAACACAAGGTTGTGTTTTATCACCCACACTTCTTAATCTTACTCTGAAGAAATCTTTAGGGAGGCTTTGGATGACAGACAAAAGGGAGTAAGGCTAACTAGTAATGTACTTACTAAATAGAATAGAATATTTTATTTCTATTCACTCTTTTAGAATTTTTTCACACAGAGTATTCAGTAAACAAGTGAACAGTTTAATATTTATT
Organism: Diabrotica virgifera virgifera; assembly: GCF_917563875.1. Classification (NCBI taxonomy): domain Eukaryota; kingdom Metazoa; phylum Arthropoda; class Insecta; order Coleoptera; family Chrysomelidae; genus Diabrotica; species Diabrotica virgifera. Next base: position 180,449,798 of record NC_065449.1, on the reverse strand, counting down.
GCTTCCAGACGTTGTTCTGAAAAGAAGCGTTTGTTTAAATACATAGGACAATGTTTTTTTGTTTGTTATTCTGTTTAGAACTGTTAGTAATATTATTAAGGCTGTGAGTGATAAAAACGAAATGAAAAGTATGCGATAAAAGTAAAATACAAATTCTTTTTCATTCTAAAATAGGGTATATTTTTATATTCGTGAACTTCAAACGACGTCGAATGTACACTTATGGCCCCCTCCCCCCTGTCGTATACCATCGTAATAAGCAAGGTCCCCCCTCCCCCTTTTTAAAGACGTAGTTTATGGATGCTCCCCAGTAGGCGGAGAAGTAATCAACAATATAATACCCGCTTTACATCAACAATAAATTGATAAAGAAATTGACTAACTTCTTTAAGGACAAATATGACGTGTACAAAATGTATGGTTTGTGGTACAAAACACAATTTGACATCCAATTTTATCCATAGATCACCTAAAGTGTTCTTTGATTTTAATGCGAATCAAAAGAAAATGAAAAAATTTGATGAAATAGAACAATTGAACATGTTTTACTTTGTCAAATTTCTTCATTTTCTTTTTATTCACGGCAAAATTGGATGTAAAATTGTGTTTTGTACACGTCATACCTTAATCTTGATGAAGGAAAAATCTGAATCTGCACCTCCACGTGGTAGAAGGTGGGCAACATCAACTTTTGATGGCTGACGCAGATAGGGACCGAGTGATTGCCGGAATAAGCAATCCCCGTTTACTGGCCAACAGCTTCGGGTGGAGGAGCGAGTAAACGGTAGGGCACCCCTTTGTCCTGGAGCTGGGAAACTGGCTTCAAAGGCGGAAGAACCGCGGAAGCGGCCAACGGCATAGAGATGAGGAAGAAAGATTGGGACAAGACACCTCATTAAAGATCCGGATTGGATAAGTCCTAGTAGAATCAAATGGCTATGCTTGCAGCGAAATTCAATTCCGGAGTAAGCTCCTCAATCGGATCTCCGGGAGGAGCAGTTACAAGTATAACAAATAGATTAAAATGCAAAGAAAACATGAGAATAGGCACATGGAACGTGAAAACCATGGCACAGGAAGGTAAAATAAAGAATGCAATCCAAGAAATGGAACACATGAAATTAAATATTCTAGGAATAAGCGAGATGCGTGGGCCAGGCTCAGGAACCGCAAATATCGGAGAACACCGCGTATACTACTCTGGAACAGATAACGGCAAACATGAATTAGGTGTCGGTATTATATTGACAAAAGAAGTTGCAAAATCTGTTGACAACTTCATCCCAGTCTCAGCAAGAGTTATGCTCATACAACTGAAAGCAAGACCAATCGACATCAATATAATTCAAGTGTATGCACCTACAACAGAAGGAACAGAAGAAGAGGTAGAAGAACTATACCGTAGCATTGATGAAGTCGTGAAAAGGTTGAAAAAGCAAGACCTAACAATTGTCATGGGTGACTTCAATGCCAAAGTTGGGGCTAGCAAAACATCATCTGCAGTTGGACCATTTGGACTAGGAAACCGGAACGATCGAGGAGATACATTGGAAATTTTTGCGGAAGCAAATCAATTAGTAATAACGAACACCTGGTTTAAGTTAAACCCAAGGAAACTGTACACCTGGAAATCTCCACAGGATTCTGTGGGAAGGATGGTAAGAAAGCTGATTGATTACACATACTAGTAAATAAGAGGTATAGGAACAGCTGTACATATGTCAAAACATACCCGGGGGCAGACATAAATTCTGATCATGTACCAGTTGTAGGTAATTTCAAAGTCAGAATGAAGAGGGTTACAAGTAAGCCGATCAAGAGGTATGATATTAGAAAACTGAAAGATCCCAATGATCAACTGAGGGTGAGTGAAAACCTCAATACAAAAATGTTAAAATGCAGAAATGCAGGAACTATAGATGAAAGTCTAACCATCATACAAGAAACAATGAGAGAAATAAAAGAACATCTGAAGAAAGATACAGAGAAACGGAAATCATGGATGACCGATGAAATACTCGAGCTTATGGATCAGAGAAAAAAGAACAAAGAAAATCTCAAAGAATATAAAAGAATACATATCATCGTCAGAAGAAAGATAAGAGAAGCAAAAGAGAAACAAAAAACGGAACAATGTTAAGAAATAGAGGAGTATCAGAGTCGATATGACAATTTCAATGCCCATCGAAAGGTGAAGGAAATAGCTGGAAAGTTCCGAAAACGCAGCAGCGGAAAAATAACAGATGATGAAGCAATCTTGCCATAACCAAAGAAGATAAAAAGAAAGTATGGGAAGAATACTTGGGGAAACTTTTCCACGACCTTAGAACGGGAAAAGAACCCACCATTGAAGATAATTCAGGTCCCGAAATCCTACCAGAAGAAGCAACCACAGCCATCAGACAAATGAAGGAAGGAAAGGCACCGGGACTTGACGAAATACCTGCAGAACTGCTAAAGCTATTAGATGGAGCACAAATAAAAATAATAACTGAAATATATAATGACATATACAAGGCTGGAAAAATACCAGCAGAGTGGCTCAAATCTGAGTTTGTACCGTTGCCCAAAAAACCAGGAGCAAAAGTTTGTGAAGACTATAGGACCATAAGCCTAATGAGCCATCTTCTCAAGCTGTTTTTAAAAGTCATCCATAATAGAATTTACCGAAAATGCGAAGAACAAATTGCGCCCAATCAGTTTGGATTTGTGAACGCCGTTGGTACGAGGGAGGCTTTATTTGGTGTGCAGGTGTTATTTCAGAAATGTAGAGATGTCAGCTGTGATGTTTTTGCATGCCTGATTGACTACAAAAAGGCTTTCGATAGAGTCCGACATGAACAAATGATGGAGGTGCTGAAGAGGACAGGGATTGACGGAAGAGACCTGAAAATAATAGCTAACCTGTATTTGAATCAATCAGCAGTGCTCCGAATGGATGGAGAATATACAGATCAGGTCAAAATCTTAAGGGGAGTGAGACAGGGATGCTTAATTTCACTGCTGATATTCAATCTGTACTCAGAGCACATTTTTGAAGAGGCTCTAAAAGGTATTGATGAAGGCATCTCAATAAATGGAGTCAAGCTCAGTAATCTGCGATATGCAGATGATACAATAGTGTTTTCCAATACCATAGAAGGGCTGCAAAACTTAATGAATAAAATAACTGAAACCAGTAGAATATATGGACTAGATATAAACACCAGCAAAACCAAGCTAATGATCATCAGCAAGCAAAACATAACTGGAGTAAATCTGTATGTGAACCAAATGAGAATTGAACGTGTCTCACAATACAACTATTTGGGCACTATAATCAATGAGTCGTGGGACAATACTTAAGAGATTAAATGTCGCATTGGAAAGGCAAAGAGTGCATTCTTGACTATGAGCTCTGTGTTCAAGAGCCATGACATCACTCTAAAAACAAAAATAAGGCTCCTTAAATGTTACGTGTACTCAGTGCTTTTATACGGAGTAGAAACGTGGACCTTGAAGGCGGAAACTTTATCGAAACTTCAAGCTTTTGAGCTATGGTTGTACAGAAGGATCCTGAAGATACCATGGACAGACAAAGTCACCAATGAAGAAGTACTACGGAGGATGAACACAACCGCAGATTTAGTCAACATCGTGAAGGGCCGTAAGCTGCAGTACTTAGGGCATATAATGAGAAATCAAGGCAGATACGAGCTACTCCATTGCATTTTACAAGGTAAAATTGAAGGAAAAGGGCCCCAGGACGAAGAAGAATATCCTGGCTTGCTAACCTGAGAACATGGTATAGAAAGACCTCAACACAACTATTCCGTATAGCAACTAACAAAGTCATCATAGCCAGAATGATCGCCAACGTTCGGAACGGACAGGCACCCTAAGAAGAAGACACGTCATATTTGACCTTGAAGAAGTTGGTCAATTTCTTCATCAATTTATTGTTGGTGTAAAGCGGGTATTAGATACGGTGACGATACAGCCATTCTCGCTGATACAAGATCTTCAGACACTAATAAAACTAGTCAGTGAAGCAAGTTATCGGAGAGGCCTTAAAATCAACATTTCAAAAACAAAGTGGATGGTAGTTGGAAAGATTACTATAGATCAAGGTCAGCTTTCTCTCGATGGAGAGGAGTTAGAACGGGTGAATCATTTCAAGTACCTTGTCAGCTGGTTAAATATAAATTGTGACTCTGATGAAGCCAGAATCCCGACAGTCAGAATCCCGACAGGCCAGAATCCCGACAGGTTTGTTTTTTGTTTATGGCCATCTGTTTTTTATTTTTTGTTACTAAACAAAAGTATTTTGTATTAAAAGTATTAAACAAAAGTCGGAATTTTTACTTATGCGAGGATTGTTGCATGTCGGGATTTTGGCTTGTCGGGATTCTGGCGTGTCGAGATTCTGGCGTGTCGGTGTTTTGGCCGTCGGGATTTTGGTTGTCGGGATTTTGGCTGTCGGGATTTTGGGCGGCACCGGATCGAAATATCACGGAAGGCTTTTATGACCAGTTGTGGAAACCAGTGGAAATAAGTTTTATGTAACAGAAACCTGTCGATGAATATTCGAAAAAAGGTTCAGAAATGTTATGTGTGGTCTATCCTATTGTATGGTTGTGAGACATGGACGTTAAAAACAACAATGCTAAACAAAATAGAAGCATTCGAATTCGGGTGCTATCTAAAGATATCGTGGGTTTCGCACACTTCCAATGAAGATGTTCTTCAAATGATGAATTCAGAACGTCTGCTCATAAGCATCATAAAGAGGAGAAAAACGGAATACTTCGGCCATATAATTCGAGGACCTACATATTATCTTCTTCGCCTTATAATACAAGGAAAAGTGGAGGGAAAGAGATGGATTGGTCGAAAGAAACTTTCATGGCTGCGTAATATTAGACAATGGTGTGGCTGTACAGTAGAAGAATTATTTCCAGACAGGCTTTCCGTCTTGATTTTTGGTTTTCTACTGTCTCAGTCCATGTTTGCTGTCATGCTGCGTTCAGGCTATGAATAAGGTCGGCTGCGATCTCTTGGCCTACAGTTTCAAGAAAATTCTGGCATAATTGCGGACAATAATCAATGATCTAGCCCAGGCACTTATCAAGGTCACAACCGAACTTTTCCCTGTTTGCTCGTATAACTTCGATCTGTCTTGGAATTGACTTCATTAGGGGAATTTGTATAGGTACCTAGCTCTACAATGACTGGGCGATGCTGGCTATGTGGGAAAATCTGAAAAAACACTCCTTTTGGCTATCAAAGGGGCGTTGTTACCGTCGCTTGATATCAAACATATAGGCCTGGATCCTGCGTACCAAAAAAAAAGTTGATTAATAGCAAGCTGAAAATTTGTTAATAGCTTAATGGTGTCTAGTCGGATAAACTTTGATGTATGGGAACACTGGAACAGGGGAAGTTTTAATGGTGGAAAAGGTTAAAAATTTGGAACGTCAGACTACGAAAATGTCCCATGTATTTTGTCGGACAGAACTTCCAATTGACTTGTTACCCTTTCATTAAACTCTCATCCAAAAATCAGAATTGAAATGCGTATTCCAATTATTAATTAACTTTAACTCCTACCGAAGTTTGTAGGATTCTTTAATTATGTTCGCATCAGTTTAGTAGGTGTTCTGATTTTCCCAAAAAATTAATTAAAGGTAAATCGGAAAAAAATTCGAGTGTATAAAAAAGGAAGGTCCAACATAAGACTTCAGTCAGGACGAAATTTCTCAGATTTTTCATATCAAGGAAATTATTGTTTTACCAAAAATACGGTAAATTAATTCCAGTTCGCGTTGAATATTACTAAAGCTCCATGAAAAATCGATGTAAATAAATTCTTTATAAAATTTTAATGGAACAGTAGATAATATGTGAGAACTTTTTATAAAGTATTTTGTTCAACCAATACGTCGAAGTCCTGGCATTGATAAACTCTTTATTATATCTTTTTAAATATGAATCATGAGTTGTTTTTTAGTTGATCCATTCGGTCGATGCCAGATAAAAAATTGCACAGAATAGTCTAAACTGAGCAAATTTGTTTTGGGCATTCGAAACGAATGAAAATATATTGATATCCTTCATTGTATATGCCTCTTACATTCTTGAATTTTTTCCTTGTTTGTTCGTTAGCTTTTTTGCCGAATCCAATTCCTTAAGACATCTGATCTTTTCTAATTGGCTTACGCAGTTTCTAGCGTTTCTTTGGTGTTGTTCCATTTCCAGAGCTTTCTATCTTTTGTTATTTTTCTGAACACCATCTTGAGGTGTTACCAGTTTTGTGTCTATTTTTTGTCATTTTTCTTAAATTATTTTGTAGTTCCTTTCCTTGTTTGGTCAAATCATTATTTATAAATATTCTTTCATTCCGTATACCCTTTAATTTGTATTTATTTTTGATAATCGGTCTTTTGGTAGCCATATTTTTAAGTTTTTTTAGGCACATATTTCCCCTTAGTTTCACGGAATCTGTAAATTTTTATTGAAAAAAAAAAAAATTCTACACCAATTAGTGTCGCTTGTACCGATTGTTTTAGGCTCTAAACTATGGCATTCTTCTACTTAAAGAATGTTTCCATAATTTCTAGTATATTCTCTACTTGTTCTAGTTTACCCTGGATTCTCTCGTTTCATTCTTAAAATACTTCAATATCCTTTTTCAGAGCTATATTTTCTTTTTATAATCTTTGAACCTCCTAATGATACCTTAGAATTCCAGTATCATTTTTTTCATTTATTTTCTTATTTGTTCTATTTGTTTTACTTCTTTTTTAATTTCCCTTGTTAGTCTGGGTTGATTATCGGAGAATAGGCCATTTTTGGGAAAAGTTTTTACCAGCAATTTTATTGCTGAAATCGAAGCTTATGATTATATATATTAATAATATATGTGTATGATATGCAAAGTCCGCAGATAATAATAATAATAATAAAATGGAGTTTATTCGTAGCAAATAAATTACACATATAATAAACTCAGTTCCTCACTGAAGTTGTACGTACAACTTGTGCGTGAGGGTTCAATTTTGATTGTCTTAAACAACCACTAATTAATTTTAAAATTTACAAAAAGGAATCAAATAAAGATTTTTTTCGTTCATCTGTCTCGAAATTTGGGCTCCTCTTCTCACTAATTCAGTTACTATTACATGTTGTTCTTCGGAATAAAAATAAAAATTCAGATAGTGTGCTACTTTTTTTATAAACAAAATGGCGCCCAAAAATCGTGTTTTTTTCAATTATTGCTCTATAATTCCGAAGATTTTAACTTTACAACAAAAACACTCAAATAAAAATTCACCGCAATTAAACTCTGCATAGAGATATGTTTTTCCCGATCTGCTCCGACGAAAATTTTTCTCGGAAAATGCGGATTTTCCCAACAAAATCTTTAATTTTCAAATAAAGTTTTAGATAAGTAATTGTCTACCAATAATTAAATAATTTGGTAACTTAAAAGCCTTCTTTGGTAACTTAAAATCTGGTTTAGATTATAGTTCCAGAAGCTGGTGAAAATTGAACAAATATTTTAGCAACAATTCAATTGTTAATTAATAATTTACGGTCGCAATAATAACCAAAATAATTATGATACTCTGATCAAACTTTGAAATCTTATAAAGATGAGATGCCTATTTAACATTCTGTCGACAAAATATAAATTTTTTATTTTTTTGCATAATCTTTAAATGTTAAAAAAATAGTTATAAACAAATTACCGTTTCTCAAAAAGTTTTTATTATATTCTAATTTTAAAAAATAGTTAAAATGCGTATTTCAAATATCTTGAAAATGAATGCTTTAAAACTTTTTTGCAACCATTTGCAAAAAAGTTATGAAACAGCAAAGTAAACATACGATTACAACGTTGTTTATAATTTTTTTAATTCTTTCAAAGCGTAAAAGTGAGTTTAAAGTACAAGCTAATTATTTACAAAAAATATCGATTATTAGTTTAATGGTTATATTTTAATTAAAGATTATAAATATATTTTTTTTTGTAATTTACACGCACGAAAGTAGACAGTACTGTAGCTAAAATTTTCACTCGAAGCGACGACCGCCCGCGCGACGTATACTTAATAAATAAAATTATAGTATTATGTATGCTGCGTGTCAGTCGCTTCGAGTGAACATTTTAGCTCCGGCTCTGTATCAAGCCTACTTTCGCGCTAAAAATTACAAAAAAAAGTATTTTTAATCTTTGATTAAAATATAACCATTGAACTAATATTTGATATTCTTTGTGAGTAATTAGATTGTACCACAGACTCACTTTTAAGCTTTGAAACAATTAAAACAATTTATAAACAACGGAGCAATCGTATATTTACTTTGCTGTTTCATAACTTTTTTGCAAATGGTTGGAAAAATTTTTTAAAGCATTCATTTTCAAGACCTTTGAAATACGTATTTTAAGTATTTTTTAAAATTAGAATATAATAAACAATTTCTGTGAAATGTTAATTTGTTTATAACTATTTTTTTTTAACATTTAAAGATTATGCAAAAAAAAATAAAAATTAATATTTTGTCGACAAAATATTAAATAGGCATCACATCTTTATAATCTTTCTAAGTTTGATCAATGTCTCATGATTATTTTGGTTGTTATTGCGACTGTAAATTGTTAATGAACAACTGAATTGTTGCTAAAATATTCGTTTAATTTTCACCGGCTTCTGCAGTTTTAATCTATACCAAGAAAGCTTTTATTTCACCACGTTATTTAATTATTGATAAATAATTACTTGCCCAAAAAATTTATTTGAAAATTCGAGATTTTGTTGGGAATACCCACATTTTCCGAGGAAAATTTTCGTCGAAGCAAATCGGGAAAACATGCCTCTATATAGAATTAAATTGGGATGAATTTTTATTTGAGTTTTTTTGGTGTAAAGTTAAAATCTTCGGAGTTATAGACCAATAATTGAAAAAAACACGATTTGGGGGCGCCATTTTGTTAATAAAAAAAGTAGCACACTATCTGCGAACTTTGCATACCTATATTATTAATATATAGGATCATAATATTCGATTCCAGCAATAAAATTGTTGGTAAATAACCATTCTTTGTACTTTACTAATTAGACCAGCGTATTATAACTATTTTTTGTTCAAAATTTAAAGATTATGCAAAAAAAAACGAAAAATTTATATTTTGTCGATAAAATATTAAATAAGCATCTCATCTTTATAACTTTATAAGTTTGATCAATGTATCATGATTATTTTGGTTATTATTGCGATCGTAAATTGTTAATTAACAATTGAATTGTTGCTAAAATATTCGTTTAATTTTCACCGGCTTCTGGAATTACACAATCTATACCAAGAAAGCTTTGATGTCACTAAGTTATTTAATTATTGATTAATAATTTCTTGCCTAAAACTTTATTTGAAAATTAGAGTTTTTGTTGGGAAAACCCGCATTTTCCGAGGAAAATTTTCGTCGGAGCAAATCGGGAAAAACATATCTGTATGCAGAATTTAATTGCGGTGAATTTTTATTTGGGTGTTTTTGTGGAAAGTTAAAATCTTCGGAGATATAGAGCATTCATTGAAAAAAATACGATTTGTCGGCGCCATTTTGTTTATAAAAATAGTAGCACACTATCTCCGGACTTTGCATACGTATGTTATTAATATATAGGATCTTATAATTCGATTCCAGCAATAAAATTGCTGGTAAATAACTTTTCCATGAATTTTGCTAATTAGCCCAGAGCATATCTCTTTCAATAGCAGATGCAATATATCGTCCTGAGATCTTTTTATTTTGTTGAGGTTCTTCCCATTTTTTTTACTGTTTCCGAAGACTTCATCTTCGTTTCTTTCGTCTTTTCTCCTTTTCGTTTTCTCATCTGTGCTGTAACCGTCGTTATCCATTTGTTGCGTAGTTGCGTTGCGTAAAGAGCAAGGCCCACCTCGACAGTTAAGAACTCTTTATCCTAGAATAACCTGTTTTTAGAATGACAACTGTTAACTGTTATAATATAACGTATTAAACATATTATGCTGATATTTTGTACGTTTTGAAATATTTTGTACTTACAGTTTGTAGTGTGGTTTGTAATTTTAATTCTTCTCTTACTTCGTATCACACTGATCACTTTTAGTGTGAAAAAGTTCTTATTGACCAATATTGGAAAATTCTACGGATTTTTTTAAACACGTTATAATATCTACTACAACTCTAGAGGTGGCGTCTTATCAAAATCTTGGATTGACATTAAAAAAAGTTAGGGTCATTCATCTAGAAAAAAATTTTCCTGTCTTTTAAATTGAACCAAACCATACACTTTCATAAAATTTTACTGGAATCCGTTTAGTAATTTCGGAGTTTACCGTAAGCGAACATCGTGACACAAGATTTGAATAGATAAAGACATTAACTATTTATAAAGATTTAAAAACAATGTTGCTAATTTTTTCTAAAGTGAAATTCAAATGTTGAATATGACGTAGCTATCATGTTGCCCATAAAATATCTCGAGACAAAATTACCAAGAAGCTCTTTCGTAATATTTTAAGCAAGTCTTATATATTCACGGACAAAAATATTGCATATGCATGTGGAATGAAATTTTTTGTGCTGTTATCCTTAGCCCCCCTGTATCATAGGAATAGGATTTCTTTTCCGAATGCAATGTTTTAAAGTTTCATATCATATAAATGTTATAATCGGATTTAAATCTGATCTGGGCTTTATGCTAGCTAGTATAATTTTTAAATTGAATCTCATCAACGTAAGTCAGTCTACCATTCACTATGCTAACGACATGAAGACATGCATTAGCACCAATATGTCATATCCAATATGGCTTTCAAATGGCAAAACATGATCTTCTTAAATGTGTTCGTAGCTCCGTAAATACCGCTCCGTAGCACTATGCCGAAACCACCAAAACTAACGCTCTGTATGAGGTTACAACTGACATACTGTTCGCCAACTCTTCTTCAGGCAAAGTTTTGTAAATCTTGATTCCATATGATCAACGCTATGCCAGATGTAACCTCATACAGAGTGTTAATTTTGGTGGTGGCGGCATGATGCTAGGGAGTGGTATTTCTTGGAAAGGAGATACCGAACTTGGAGGTGATTGGGTGAATGACAGCTGATATGTACATTAAAAACATTGAGCCCTGAAAATATTGGATAATAGAAAAAATTGCATTTGGCGAAAATTAAAAGCGTATTACTTTCACAAGAATTCATTTATTTACATTTATTCTAGTCTTATAAATTGGTAGAAAAATGCATCAAGGCAACAGGGTACAAGATGAATAATAGTTATTTATTATATAAAGGACAAAAATAGCTGATTTTAGCGCGATACATGAAAGTTACATCCCGACATGTAGCAGAAGGATGTAATTATTATGAGAGCGCTAAAATCTGCATTTTGCCCCGTGTGTAATACAATATTTTTTTCTATAACTCGCCAAAATCACCAGAAATTTCAACAATTTTGCCGTAAAAATATTATATTTCTAATTCGTTTTTATTCTGAAACCAGTGTTTCTATAATGTGAATATATAATATGAATATTTTCATGTCCGGAAAGCACGAAACAAACTGATTGTTATATGTATATTTGTTAACTGTACTTTCGATAATTGTAATTTTTCTTCAATTAATAAAAAATAAGAGTGATCCACTATGATAATAATTTATAAATTTTTGACGTCCACGACCGGGATAGAAACAGATTTTACCCCATGTGATAAAATGTGACGTTTCAGCAACTGACAAGAGGTGGCGAATTATGACATTTTATATCAGTTTTAGAAAGAATAAGTTTTTATTTTGTTTTATTTTCTGTTAACCAAGTAGTTTCGTACCCGACCTCGTATATATTTCATCATTAACGCAGCCCTACAACAAATCATGTCAGATTGAACAGGCCTAGTTTCACACTTCGATTGCTTATTATTTTGCAAGCAAGTCAACCCTTGTCCTTGTACACGACCTGACCTTTTCCCGCAATAGTTAATTTAAAGTTGGCAGCAGTATACAATTCCAGCCGGGACCGGCGACTAAGGCTCGGCCCTGGCTCCTAATTTCCAACGCCTAATCCAGAAAACGTTATTTGCTACAATCGAGTGAATGGTCGCAATCAGGAATGCCGAAAAAGACGTTGCCAGTTCTGTTGTCGTTTGGTAAAGGGTCAATCAGATTCGACCTGAGAGAAATTTAATCAACGTAGAGTAATGCTGGAACAAGCTAGTAATTGTACAATTATTGATCTACTAATAGATTTTTTAAACGTTCTTTTTAACTATACAAATTGCTGTTAAACTGAATTTTTGACATTCCAGGTTTCGAAGTATCTTAATTCGCCAAAGTATGAATTGATCATTCTATTTACCACACTAGTTATGATTTACCTACCAAGGAATAAAATAGAACAGTGTTTTTCAATCTGTGGGTCGCGACCCCTATAGGGGTCGCGAAGCCTTACTCAGGGGGTCGCCGACTGAAAGAAACAGTTGAGGATCTTACACAAAAAAAAACAATTTTAGTTGGAAGGATGTGCTTATTTATTTTTCAAAAGTTTATCAAATTGTGGTGCTATTTTTCAAACGTTAATAATCAAATCATTTTCTAATTGCAGTCTATTTCTCTGTTTAGTTTTAATGTTTACCATTGGAGAAAATGCCAGTTCAAACAAGTATAAATAAAGTAGCGAATTGTGTTTTCTTTTCATCCAAATACGTCGAAACTTTGCGAATAAAATTCCATTTTAAGCATGCCATAAGCACCTAAATCTAGAAAACATTCTTTCATTTTTGTGGTGACAACAGCCAGATCTATTGATTTGTCCAAAAAAGGTTTTAACATCCATCTACGCCCATTATCAGCTTTGGAGTGCAAGTCTGGAAAGTATGTTAAAATTATGCTCTTGTAAATTATGTATTAAATTAGTGAGAATGACGCTCAACAATACAAAAAACAGGATAACACTGGAAGGAAATTTTTCAAAACAATTCACAGTGAATAAAGGACTGAAACAGGGTGACCCTCTATCTACAGACTTATTTAACTTGGTACTAGAACACATAGTAAGAAGGATAAAAATTAATACAAGCGGTACCATATTTAACAACAGACAGCAGTTTATAGCTTACGCTGATGATCTAGTCATCCTAACAAGAACAAAGGAACATCTCCAAAAAATATTCCAAAAGTTCGAAGCGGAAGCAAAAAGGTATGGATTAAGAATCAACCAAGGAAAAACACAATACATGGTAATGAAAGGAGATATAAATAAAGAGGATAACTATATAAAAATGAAAGGAGAAGGAGATGAATATAAATTTAAGGAAGTAGCAGAATTCGAATACCTGGGAGTGACTGTAACCAGTACTGGAAGGGAAGAAAAAGAAATAGATAAAAGATTATTGAAGGGAAGTCGAGTTGTGGGTGCCTTAAACACGATATTAAAAGCAAAAAATGTATCAATAAACGCGAAAATCAGAATGTATGAAACGATAATACGGCCCACAGTGTTGTATGCGAGCGAAACGTGGGTAATGAATCAACAAGAGGAGAAGAAGATACAGATATGGGAAAGGAAGATCCTGAGAAAAATTTTTGGAGGTATACAGATAGCGGAGAAAACCTGGAGGAGACGAACAAATGAAGAAGTAATGAGGATGTATGGGAGACCAAAAATAACGACAAAAATACGAGCCCAAAGAGTTAGATGGCTGGGACATATTGCTCGAATGCCAGAAACTAGAAACGTCAAACGAATATTGAATGACAGAGCATTGGGAAAAAGGAGACGAGGTCGACCAAGGAAGAGATGGTTAGAGGCTGCAGAGAGGGATTTGGAAGAAATCGGGGTGAAGGACTGGAGAAAGAGTGCAGAGGACCGAACAGAATGGAGAAATATTATCCAGAATTTAGAAGCCGTAGGCCTATAAGGCCTGTTAGCGCTGTTATATATATATAAATTATGTAAGCTCTGTATCATGCAAGGAATGTGATAGTCCATTCTTTCACGGTTTTTGCTCTAAATTTTAAAGAACCGCTTGGATTGACATGAAACTTGGCATACGTATAGCTTACATGTCAAAGAAAAGAAGTGATATTGTGCCGATGTGTGCTTTTGCCCTGAGGGTGACTTTCGCCCCCTCTTGGGGGTGAAGAAATATATGTCCAAAATAAGTCCGGAAATGGGTAAACTGACTAATTTTAAGTAACTTTTGTTCTATAGAGCTTTTCGCCAAGTCAACACTTTTCGAGATATTGGCGAGTGAATATGTTCATTTTTCAACAAAATAACCACATTTTTAGACGGTTTTTCGCAAATAACTCAAAAAGTAAGTATTTTGTCGACAAAAACGTTCTAAGCAAAAATATAGCCTATAAAAAATAAAAAAAAATGGTGTACCCGTTAGGTCTCTTAATCTCGTAGAACTAGAGTTATAGCCAATGAAAAATAGATTCATATTCACCAAATTTCAAATAGAATATTTCGACGTAAAATATCCAAAAAATTAAGCACTTTTTTAGAAAAACCCATTATAACTTTTTTAAAGTGTTTAAAAAAAGCTTTATTTCTGTTTTTACAAAAAGGACTCTAGCTTTAAATTTAAGCAAGTTACGCTCAAAATAAAGTTAGTCCCTTTTGTTTTTGCAAAAAAAAATCGGGAAGACCACCCCCTAATTAGCAACTTAAATGAAATTAATCATTACCGCTCCACAAATTATTTTACTTATGTTGTGTTTATATGATCTGCAAGTTTCATCGATTTAAAGTGCTTATTTTTGAAAAAATTTGGTTTCAAAGTAAAATTTTTAAAAATTTTTATTTTGTAAAATATGCTTTTTTTTCAAAATAACTTAAAAACTGTTAGAGATACCAAAAATCTCGAAAAACAAAAGTCAGATTTGCTTTTCTGAATATCATGTATTTTTTTGTTTTTCTGTTAGACAAAAATTGATTGAGATTTGGTGTTTCTAAATTTGCATACATTCGTGATCAGTGACTCGTTCAACCCCTTTTAACTACAGCCCTTTCAATAATAAGGACTTTGAACCGATGAAACTTACAGATCATATAAACAATATATACACGAGTCAAGAAACTTGTGAAGTCGTAACGATTAAGTTCATTTAAGAAACTAATTAGGGGGTGATTTTCTCGATTTTTTTACCAAAACCAAAAGGGACTAACTTTATTTTGAGCGTAACTTGTTTAATTTTGATGCTAGATTTTTTTTTATAAAATAAAAATGAAGCTTTTTTTAAACACTTTAAATAAGTTGTAATAAGTTTTCCCCGAAATGTGCTTCATTTTTGGTTATTTCACGTTAAAGTATTCCAGTTGGAATTTGACGAATATGAACCTATTTTTCATTAGCTATAACTCTGCTTCTACTAGGTGTAGAGAAGTGATATATACACCATTTTATTAAATTTTTTACAGGCTATATTTTTGCTAAGAATATTTTTTCGACAAAATACTTACTATTTGAGTTATTTGCGAAAAACCGTCTAAAAGCGTGGTTATTTTGTTGAAAAATGAACATATTCACTGCCAAATAACTCGAAAAGTATTTACTTAGTGAAAAAACTCTAGAACAAAAGTTACTTAAAATTAGCCAGTTTATCGATTTCCTGACTTTCTTTGGACGAATATTTTTTCACCCCCACGAGGGGGTGAAAACCACCCCCAGGGCAAAAGCACATATCGGCACAATATCACTTTTTTTCTTTGACTTGTTAGCTATGTGTATGCCAAATTTCATGTCAATCCAAGCGGTTCTTTAAAATTTAGAGGTTTTGCAATATTTTACCGTTAAAGAATGGACTATGAGCCGATACTGCAAAACTTTGATCTGTTGCATTATCTTCAACAATCTTCTGAACACATGGAAAAGACTCAAATATTTTGTTTTGCAGGGACCACAAACAAAATTTTTCGTGAAAAGCTTTTACTTTATCTTCAGCTGTTAAAATATTCCCTTCTCTTCCTTGAACGTTCTTGTTCAAATTGTTAAGGCGACTAAAAAGATCTGTCAAAAATGCTAATTACAAGAGCTAATAGGGTCAGAAAAACGATAAGCATATTTAGATTTTGCATAGTGTAAAAACAATAACAATTCAGCTCTCAGTTCCAGAACTCTTGTCAATACCTTTGCTTTTGATAGCCACCTGACATCTGTGTAGTAAAGAAGATTTTTATGAAGCGAGCCCATATCTTCACAAACGATTCTGAATAGCCGGGTTTGCAAAGCTTTACCTTTGAGAGAATTCACAATTTTTATTACGTCCTTGCGCACGTCATTTAAATCGGAAGGTACTAACTTAGCAGCTAGGCTAGAGCCTGTTTATAAAGAAAACAGTTTGTCCAGGATATGTTTGGCCTTATCGATCTTATTTGGCAATGAGTTCTCTATTTTTCCCAGTAATAGCTTCAGCACCATTGCTACAAATAGCGATACATTTTTTTAAATGAATATTGTAGTCACAAGTGTTTTCCAAAAACATATCGTACAAACACTTGTCAGTAGTGTTTGCAACAATTGCTTTGCAAAATAAGATTGTTTCAGTGATACTGGCATCTGCTTCAAAGCGCATACATACTACAAACTGTGCACAGTCGGAAACATCAATAGATTCGTCAAAGTGCAAAACAAAATGTGGGCTGTTCTTTAATTTTTGCCCGCGTAAATAACAGATAAATGTACCAAAATAGGAAAAAATTATTACTTAACGTATGTAGTCTTTTAATTACATT
The DNA here is from genome assembly GCF_917563875.1 of Diabrotica virgifera virgifera. Lineage (NCBI taxonomy): Eukaryota > Metazoa > Arthropoda > Insecta > Coleoptera > Chrysomelidae > Diabrotica > Diabrotica virgifera. The sequence continues at coordinate 180,433,031 of NC_065449.1, read as the reverse complement.
ATTTCTTTGGTTTCCCATGACACAAGGGGGTCGTCGGAATATATCAACCTGTAAAGGGGCGCGAAATCAAAAAGATTGAAAACCACTGAAATAGACGATTTGATATACAGGGTGTCCCGAAAAGATTGGTCATAAATTATACCACAGATTCTGGGGTCAAAAATAGGTTGATTGAACTTCACTTACCTTTATAAAATAGTGCACACAAAAAAAGTTACAGCCCTTTGAAATTACAAAATGAAAATCGATTTTTTTTCATATATCGAAAACTCCTAGAGGTTTTTTATTGAAAATGGACATGAGGAATTTTTATCACAGCAACATCTTAAAAAATAATTATAGTGAAATTTGTGCCCCCCATAAAAATTTTATGGGGGTTTTGTTCCCTTAAACCCCCCAAACTTTTATGTACGTTCCAATTAAATTGTTATTGTGGCACCATTAGTTAAACACAATATTTTTAAAACTTTTTTGCCTCTTAGTACTTTTTTGATAAGCCAGTGTTTATCGAGATATTTTGAATATTTGTCGAATCCACCACATATTTGTATATGGTTAAGTATGATTATAGACACCTGTTAATAATCTGAAAATTTATTTATAACTTAAATTTTTTGGTATATTTTGAAAAAGAAGCCACATCTCGATAAAAGTTGACTTATCAAAAAAAGACTAAGAGGCAAAAAAGTTTTAAAAACACTGTGTTTAACTAATGGTACCACAATAATAGTTTAATTGGAATGTACACAAACATTTGGGGGGTTTAAAGGAACAAAATCCCCATAAATTCTTTATGTAAATATAGTAAAAAAGAAGCCGCATCTCGATAAAAACTGGCTTATCGAAAAAATACTAAGAGGCAAAAAGTTTTAAAAACGTTGTGTTCAACTAATGGTACCACAATAATGAATTAATTGGAACGTACACAAAAGTTTGGGGGGTTTAAGGGAACAAAATCCCCATAAATTTTTTATGGAGTGGACAAATTTCACTATAATTTTGTTTTAAGGTGGTCCTGCCATAAGAATGACACATGCCCATTTTCAATAAAAAATCCCTGAGAGTTTTCGATATATTGAAAAAAATCGATTTTCATTTTGTAACTTCAAAGGGCTGTAACTTTTTTATGAGCACATTTATACTAAGGTAAGTTAGGTTCAACCGAAATATTTTTGACCCCAGAATGTGTGGTATAATTTATGACCATTCTTTTCGGGACACCCTGTATATCACCGTGTTTATCTAAGTTAGTAAGCGACTTATTTTCCCTTTGCTGTATTCAAAGTACCCACATGGGTACATAAGGGGACTCTTATCTCCGATCTTGTGGAATCTGGCCATGATGGTCTGATGGATAGAAGGAGCAACGACAGAAACAATTGTGTCGTTGTTACAAACAACGAAGAATGTGGCGCCACAGAAGTAATGTGGCGTTGGCAAAAGGTGCTGAACGTACTCACAGAATGGATTTCAAATGTAGGGCTAACTGCTCAGGCACAGTTATTGTTCCGGAAAACACTAATGCTGTGGGGGCTCTTGGGTGCGGACATATCGAAGATACATGGATGTGAGCGGTGGAGGTTGATTTTCTAATGAGATCGCACATACCAAGGATGTTTAACCCGTTCACCGGTAAGTTGATAGTGAAATCAACTAATGCAGTGGTCGCCAAACTTTTTAGCCAAAGAGCCAAATATTAACATTAAAACAATTTAAAAAAAAATTGGGAGCCAAATCTGCTTATTCAGCAAACTTTTATTACACTAAATAAAACTAAAGGTTAAGATAGTGAAAAGTGCTCCCAGTGATATTCCAAAAATAAAAAACCACATGTTCTACATCAAAAAGTATTCGACCAAAAAAACTTTTAAACCTCTAGTCCCATCCATAACCCCCCAAAAAAATTAAAACGTGTTTTTTCGTTTTTTGGCGATATCTTCGTTTTTAATCTTCGTAGAAACTTCTATTTTCTTTCCTTTTGTAAGGTTTTATTTACTACAACACTGTATTTTTTTTGCGCAAAATCCATTTTTTTTAATGTTGATATGTAGAATCGAAAAGGGGAAGAACAACAAACGTGAGCTTTTTTAGCTCATCATAAGAATCAGAATAACGCAAGAATTATAAGAATCATAAGAATTATCGCAATAAAACCAGAACAATGGGTAACTCATTTCGAGAATCTATACAAAGACGATAATAATGAAGTACAAAGAAATGACCTACAAAACATTCACCAAGAAGAAACAGAGAATGACAACATCACCCAAGAAGAAGTAAACGAAGCAATCAAAAGATCAAAAAATAGAAAATTACCAGGTCCGGATAATATACCAAATGAATTAATTAAATACGGAGGTACAAAAATAATAGAAGAGATAACAACATTATTCCAAAAAATTGTAAACAACATGACAGTACCAGAGGAATGGAGAGAGAGAGTATAACAATACCCATCTACAAGAAAGGCGTAAAGACAGATCCTACGAACTACCGAGGAATTACACTACTCAGTTCTACATCAAAACTATTGACAAAAATTCTATCCCAAAAAATATATAAGAAAGCTGGTGTATCGAAAGAACAACAGGGTTTTCGCCCAAACAGATCTACAATAGACGCTATTTTCATAATGCGACAATTAGTTGAGAAATCAATAGAATTCGACAAGCCCATGTTCACATGCTTTGTAGATCTGAAACAAGCATTCGACAGAGTACGATTAAAGGACGTGCTCAGTATCCTTGAAAAGAAAAACATAGGTCAGAGGTATAGAAACATAATCAAAGAGCTCAATAGATCCAACAAAACACGAATTAAAACCACACACGGTCTCACGGAAGAAATCAAAATCAATGCAGGCATTAGACAAGGGGACAGCCTCAGTCCATGCCTATTTAATTTAATAATGGATGAAGTTATAGGTAGTGTTAACATAATGAATCAGGGATATAAAATGGGCAACCGAACCATGAGAATACTTTGCTACGCAGATGATGCAATCTTAATAGCCGAAAACGAAGATGACTTACAACGCCTACTACAAAAATTCAAAATAATCTAGCGACAGGCATCTGTGGCAAGAATCAAAACAGCAGGCAATGAAAGCAGCGAGAATATCTGGTTTCCTGAGGGATATAATCTGGCGGAATAAATATATGAGCACCGAAAGCAAAGTCCGCATTTATAAGACATGTGTTAGACCCGTACTGACATACGCAGCTGAGACAAGGGCCGAGACAACAAAGACCAAACAGATAATGAGAACAACAGAGATGAAAACCCTAAGATCCATAAGAGGTATCACACTCAGAGATAGAGTACGAAACGAAGACACATTGAGAGAGCTAGGCGTTCAGGACGTAGTGAGATGGACAAGAGCGCGACGACGCATGTGGAGGGACCACGTAGATCGGATGGACCCTGAACGTATGGCGCATTGGGCGAAAACACAGAAGCCCAACACCAAGCGACCCATAGGAAGACCCAAAAAACGATGGTACGAGAGTTGGAGCTCCGGATCGCAGCAAAGACTGTAACAGAAGAAACAGGACATAGTCCTATTACAAGAAGAAGAAGAAGAAGAAGAAGAAGAAGAAGAAGAAGAAGAAGAAGAAGAAGAAGAAGAAGAAGATAAGAATCAGGAATACTACTCTAAACGTTGAAAATGATCATGTCTTCCTTCTCCAGGTGATTCAAAGCAGACCACTTATGTTGTGAACATTTTTTTCTTCTCCAATATTTCCAATTCAACACAAAGACGTTCGAATTTAGAGCGCCGTACCTCCTTGTTTTTAAATCCAGAAATTGTATTTCAAAGCTATTAATGCCAATTTCAAAAGAAGAAAATTTCAATTCTGTTATCTTAGCATTAAGAGGATTTTTGACAAAAATGCTAAAGTTTGTAAGTTTAATAAAAGCTAATTTATCAGAATAAGATGTAGAGGTAATGTTTTTCCTAACTAGTTTTTTTTAAATGAAAATATTATTGCGCTTTCCGTGGATATTTGTGCCAGAGCCGCATCTAAGGAGCCAAAGAGCCACATGCGGCTCCGGAGCCGCACTTTGCCGACCACTGAACTAATGGTACGGTTGATTTTCCAATCAGATAGTGTAATAAGTAGTGTGTCTGTTGGGAAATTGTCTTGTTACTTAGTAAAGTCGACTTCATTTTATCTACAAAGAGACTCTAATTGTATCCGAATGTACTCTTCGGAACTCTTCGGTATGTTCTGCCAGCCATCGTTGTAAACCTCGACCTCGACCTACACTGCGCACATTCAATTATCTTCAGTATGTCCATCTTGTCCATACCCTTAGAAACCAAATTGTGGACTCAGGCTAGTGTGGGAATGCCGAGAAGGACTGGACTGACTGACGGAACATAACAGTGTCTCACTCTCACTGGTATGGGACCCAAATCATCGAGTAACATACAGCAATCATATGCCGGATTTATACTCAGCTATTGCCACTGCTGCTGCCGTTGACGGAAATATTGCCCGAAATATGATATCGACGCGAGTGATGTGTTCACATCAGTTCCTCGCCAATGTCCTCACAACTCATTACCGAACGACTCACAAGAAAGCATCGTTTTGCTCCCTTACTCACTTGCAGCTTTGCCAGCAGCAAGTGAGAGAGAGAGTAGCTGAATGTAAATATACACTCGTATTCGCGCTGCCTCTCTTTTGACTTCCGCCACAAAAACCGACTCTTTGGGTATGTAGGTGCAATGGCAATAGCACGACGAGCAGCAGCGCGAGTGAGCTATTTACACATTCACGCTGCCCACTACCCTGCCCAATTCCCTGTCCAAGAGGACTGAGTATAAATGCGGTAATAGAGATAACGAACTTACCAGAAGAGAATCAGCTACAAAATACAGTGCCAGCCGTAGTAATGCCAAAAACACCGTAAGGGACCGGAAAAATGACTAAACAAAACACACGTCAACACAGTGGCCAGCCACAGTCTCACGTCTGGGATGGAACGTCCACTCCACATAAGATCCCACGGCCAATAATCGGAAACTACTTTGTGGATCCACAGCGTAGCGCTGCAGCGTGATCCGTCTGTTTTGAACCTTAGAGATTTCGAAACAGAATGAAGATAACTAAATGTGTATCAGAGTATCAGTTTAGTTTAAAGTATATGCAGAAAATAAAATCTACTTGTTTATATCTTTGTTTTTTTTTTTGAAGTTATACTTCTTTAGGCGCGATTAGGAGTGAATTTTTATTATTCTGCGCGCCTGCGTACACAGACAATATGGAGTTCGTTGCTAAATGTTAGTTATGTATGTATTAGTCCAAAAAAGATGTGGAAAGAATGTGTTTTTAGTAAATATATTTATTATAATCTTTGTATCTTTGGATTTGTCAACCGCGGGAATAAGATAATAAAAGTAGTATTTACAGTATTTTATACTTCACTTGGTCTATTTGACACATTGTCTGAGAAATCTTGTACTCCGTACCCGCACAAACAAAAGGAGTATAGCTCAGTGGTAGAGCGTTTGACTGGAGATCAAGAGGTCCCGGTTCAATTTTTCTAATTTTTTGAAGTTATACTTCTTTACGCGCGATATGAGGGTGAATTTTAATACGATTAAAACCTTTGATCCCGGCGCAGTCGCATTACAACTTTGTTCTGATTGGATGTTCAAATGACATGACAAAAATTATCCAATATGGCAGCTGTGGCACAGCTGTGGGACTGTGGTTTGGTTATGTATGGTTGTTGCGATCATAGTCGATCTTCGCACATAATGACACACTGTCTCCGTGGCGAAGCGTTTAATGCGAGTGAACCCCAATACAACGCCAATACCAGCCGCGCTGGTAAGTTGGTTCGAATCCCAATAGAAACTTTAATTTTTTTTTTATTTTTTTATACATTTTATGATTGTAAGTATATTTATTATATAATTTCATTTTCAGAAAATACGTATTTAGTTAAAAAAATTTCCGACAATTAATGTTCAGAAATCATTTGTGGCATTTTTAATGTGTTTGTGTGTGTTTTATTCTTTTATTATTTCAATTTTTGGCACTGTTTTAATAAAAATGTTTGAGAAGTAGTAAGTATAAATTAGTTTAATATTTAAATAAAATATAAATAAAAAGTATATTAATTTCGTTTATAATCATATACTCATATAATAGAAGTATAACTTCTTACGTGCGTACAAAATACACACACATTCTTTTTTTTAATTTTTGGTATTGTTTTAATAAAAATTTTTGGAAAGTAGTAATTAAAAATTAGTTTAATCTTTAAATAAAATATAAATAAACTGTTCCGAAAGTATATTTATTTCGTTGAAATCATATAATAGAAGTATAACTTCTTACGTGCGTACAAAGTACACACACATTATTTTTTAATAAAATATTATTTTCCTTGTATTCTTTAATTCCAGTAATTGCAGCAAGGGGAATTAAACAAAATAATTCTGTATTTTTACAAATTATTTGCTTTGGATAATCAACCAATCGTTTATATATTGGAATATTGTTGACAAATGATGTTATTTAATCATGAAAGCAAATACACAGTACTCGGTGAACGTTAAAATATTCTATTACAAATATTGCTGTGCTCAAAGATAAGTAAATAAAAATAAAAGGACAAATAAACAGAATATTAATTATATTTGTTTAAAAAATATATTCGGCACCACATGTCTCATACCCCACATCCCGTTCTAAATTGTAGCAAGTAAAAAAATATTGAAATTTCACAGGAGAGCGAAAACAAATTTTGATTATATCCTAATCCATTTTTTATTTTAGGTACATTTAATTTTTGTATATGCCAATGGTCATTATTTGACGAGACATTAAGCGAAATAAAAAAAGTGTATCGATATTTTACCTTTTACAACTAGTCTAGAGTAACATATGAAAAATATTTGTCAAAAGAAAATAACAACTAAAAATCGACATTTTGATTCGAAATAAAACAGTTTTCCTTCAAATAATTTAATTGATGACAATTTTTTCCGAAAGAAACGTTAAAACACATTGGTATTGTATGGTCGCTTTTTTAAATACGTTTTTCACCGGAAACTAGCGCACCTTCTTGTCTTAAGTTCGAATGATACGGTTTATACCGGACCACGAGCTTTTACATTTTTCTGAGGACTAATTTTCTGAGATGTTTTCACTTTAATTTTTTTAATTTTATTTAGATTTTTTCAATTCTACTTTTTGATGGCGAGATAAACACATAAACGAATTTTTTTGAGTTAGGTCACTTTTGAACGGGACGTGTGACATGTAAATTTGAAATTCTCACTGAAAAGCGAGCGTCAAGACAGACCAGTAAGGGGAAATAAGCCACAATATTATTAAAAAATTATTTTTATTAACGTTTCGACGTTAAATATCATTTTTAAGTCTTCTACTTTAAAATGTATCAATATGTATCTGAATTGCCGATATAAATGAGTAAAATTAAATAAATTATTAGAAGAACTTTTTTACTAAGCGACAACATTTTTGTTTCTGTTAGTAGTATTTTGTATTTTGACAACGGCACCCGATTTGGGCGTCGAAACGTTAATAAAAATAATTTTTTAATAATATTGTGGCTTATTTCCCATTATTAATAGTTAAAATTGTAAAAATGCCACAAGAAAATAGCTTCAGAACAACAGACCAGTAAGGATTTGTTTTTAGGTGGATGTGAGAGGTGGGCATTCAGATTTTTGCGGATAAAGTTAGGTGATAACTTCGTTAATAATAATTGAGTTATGCTCCTTCTCAAATATGCCCGGAACATTAATAAAAAAAATAAAATATTTAAAAATTTCAAAAAATTTCGATTTTGTTCTACTTTTTTTGCTTATAACTTAAAAACTATTCATTTTAGAACAAAGTCCTATAGGAATAAAACAAAGATAATTAAATTTTCTATCAGATGCGATTGGTTAAAAATGTCTTAATTTATCACCCTTGCTTCAAAATAACAATAAATATAAAATACGGGGGCAAAACAAGCCTGTCCTTATTCAATGATTTTCCATCACTTAGGTTACACTTGGAACCTTCCTAATTCGCTTAGAAAATTTTTGTAATGTGCTAAAACCGTACACCAAATTTCATTACAACTGACTTACTAGATTTTGCATAATAATTTTGCAATCTAAACTTTTTTTAAAAAATTAAAATTTTTTAAAATCTTTCACAACAAAAACTAGAGCATACAAACATTTGTCAATTTTTTTACATATAAAGAAGTACTCCACCTATCTAATACACTTTACAGAATTGAAATCGGATTATTTAAGCAGCCTCAGCAATGTTTTAAAGTTATAAACAATTTTTTGGCTTATAAACAAATTAGTGATGTGGCCAGGAGGGGGTGCTACGGGCTCCTTTATTTAGATGGACTTACCTAAGTTTTTTATGTATTTTGACCCGTAGAACACGAATTTTTTGGGTAACAGCTGATCCGGATGTCGATAAGATTGTTATAAACAAAGAACTTGAGGAATTACATAAAATCGATTTTTCGCAAAATAAAACATTTTTTTGTATTTCTTGGGTAATTCTAAGCAAAAAATGTTCTTACAAGTTTTTTCGTAGGATGCATAGTTTTCGAGATAAACGCGGTGGAACTTTCAAAAAATCGAGAAATTGCAATTTTTGAACGCGAATAACGTTTGATTAAAAAATAAAATAGCAATTCTGCTGACAGCATTTGAAAGTTTAAGTCAAATTATACCGGTTTTAATTATTTGCATTGCTAAAAATTAATGTTTTTATTATTAAACAAAGCTATTTGTTTATAAGCCAAAAAATTGTTTATAAATTTAAAACATTGCTGGGGCCCCTTAAATAATCCAATTAATTCTGTAAAGTGTATTAGATAGGTAGAGCACCTCTTTATATGTAAAAAAATTAGCCAACTTCTAAATGGTCTACTTTCTGTTCAGAAAGATTTTAAAAAATTTGAACTTTTTTAAAAACATTTAGATTGCAAATTTATTATGCAAAATTTATTAGGTCGATTTTAACGAAATTTGGTACACGATTTAAGTATGTTACAAAGAATTTCCTAAGCGAATTACTAAGGTTCTAAGTGCCACCAAACTGGTTAAAAAATATTGAATAACAACAGACTTATTTTGCCCCCTTATTTTGTATTTATTGCTATATTGCAGAAAAGGTAATACCTTAAGACATTTTTTACCAGTCGTATATCATACAAAATTCAATTATCTTTATTTTATTTCTGTACGACTTTGTTCCAAAACGAATCGTTTTAAAGTTATAAGCAAAGAAAGCAGAAAAAAATCGATGTTTTTCGAAATTTTTAAATATTTTAATTATTTTATTAATGTTCCGGGCATATTTGAGAAGGAGCATAAGTCAATTATTATTACTGAAGGTGTCACCTAACTTTATCTACAAAAATCCGAATGCCACCTCTCACATCCAAATATAGACGTTTTTTCGCAGATTCTTACTGGTCTAACATAATAATAAACTTCATAAGTTGTATTTTACCCCTTTACAACAACCCTGTATATTCAACGTGAAACAGCAGAAATTGTGACTCAAGAAAATAGTAAACTCCTTAAAACGTACAGGAAGGTAATTACAATGGCTTGTTCTAATATTCAGATAAATTTAATGTCTGACTTCTTGTGGATGTACCTTTGGGTAATGCATTTTCCGCCATTTTCCGGGAGTAATCTTTTATCTTGTTTCACGGACAAGCAGCTCCCGTTCTCATTTAGTCTCCAACGGCGAAAACGTTCGGTGAGATAAGAGAGTGAGAGAAAGAGACACAGCTACAGAAAAAGCCCAGGTGAAATTTCTTGTATAAAAGTGAATTATATGGGTATATACTTCGCTGGCCGTTTAGAAGAATTCGTATCTCTGCCATTTTAGTCGCTGTAAAATATTGCGTAGCTCTAGGAAATACAGCTGTACATACGGGTACCGTTCTAGATTACAGACCTTTAATAATTACTTACGTCTACAATAAAAATTGCTTCTTTTCCACAAGAATTCACCCGGATAAATATATTTTTTAACCCTACGCACCGACCTGAAAGCATATTTCAAAGTAAATACTTTTAAAATATGGCAAGATACATGGAGGGACTCATCAAGCAAGCTATACGAAGTTGACATTAACCACAATCAAATTCCACAATTCAAAAACAGAAGAGAGCAAGTAATCTTCACTCGTCTCCGGATTGGCCATACTCGATTAACCCATGACTACATACTCCAACGTGCCGATCAACCTGTGTGTGATTTGTGTAGAAGTGTCCTTACCGTAAAGCATTGTTTATTGCAGTGTCCGAAGTATAAAGTGCAACGAAAAAAGTGCAACATACCACCAACATTAAATAGTGCACTCGGAAAAGACAGTGATACAAAAAGCATCTTCACATTCCTCAAAGACTGCAACCTCTTACCAAAAATATAGTATTTTATTTCACTTTAATTTAGAGCTTTTTATAATTTCCTATTTTTATGTTTAAAATCTATTTTTAAGTTATAATTTTGTAACACAATCCATACACGCTAATCACCCTGCGTGGTTGATGCGTAATGTAAGGAAAAAAAATATATTTTTTAACAGAAGCATTTAAAATGTTTCGGAGAATGGGAAATACTGATTATTATTATTCAATTACTTTTTGGATTTTATCCACGAATTTTTCAAACAAAGAACAGAATGTCGATAAAAGAGACTGACTAACACAGTATGGGTTTTCTCAGACTCTCCTTTCAGTGACCCATTTCTTTCTAATACGTGTACTAAATAGCGACAAAAAACCTATATTCCGTATGACCGGACAGAGAAAATCAAAAAATAGATCTAGTTTATTAAAGTATAAGTGGATATTGAGTTAACACGCGCGATCTTTCGAAATAGAGAAAGTGTTTTAAAGACGTTATCTACGAATACCTTCCTCTATCTTTTATTGGTATACATACTTTGAAACCATGTATTACAAAAAATTGAAATGAGTTAATAATGTAAAATTGTTGAATTTGTGACGTACATCAGTATATCTTTCAATGTTATGGAAATGAGAAAAACAAAAATTAATTTGTAATCTGTCACATAAGATTAATTGTTATTACTGGTTGTATATTGTTTAAAAATGAGTTCTAACATTCATTCCTTAAATACACTGCGCGTTATAGAAAACGGGCACCCTAAAAATGGGTTATTTTTGATGTCGTGTATCTCCTAAACCTGTTGCCCGATTTCAGTGATTTTTTGAATATGTTATAGCTTTATTCTTTGTCAACATCCCTGTAGTAATATTTTTGCTAAACAGGTAAATTTTTATTGTATACCGGATGTACGAATCAAACTGTGTTTATTTCTCAAAGTTAGCATCACTCTGTGGAATATTCTAGCATTTATAAAATACTGAAATTAAAACCCAACTATAGCCTCAGGTTTTCTTAACATTCTGTTTTTTGATTCATTCGCTTATGTTGAACAATACAAAAGTTATGTACTTTAACAACTAGTCATGTTTTTATCGTCAGTTTGTAAGAAAAAATTCAACATCCCGTATCTCGGAAACGAAGCCTTTGCGGACATACGATTATAAAGCAAACTGTCATTATTTTTTAATGCAGAACTACCCCTTAAAGTTTGTCACACTTGTTCAGAAACACCCTGTACTGAAAAAGAACATGGCTAATTGTTAAAGTACCTAACTTTTGTATTATCTAACGTAAGCGAATGTTAAGAAAACCTGAGGCTATAGATGGGTTTTAATTCCACAGTGTGTTGCGAACTTTGAGAAAAAACACAGTTTGATTCGTACACCCGGTATACAATGAAAATTTACCTGTTTAGCAAAAATATTATTACAGGGATATTGATAAAGAATAAGGCTATAATATATTCAAAAAATCACTTAAATCGGACAACAGGTTTAGGAGATACGCGACCTCAAAAATTACCCATTTTTTAGGGTGCCCGTTTTCTATGACGCGCATAGTAGTAAAGCAGAATCGCGTTTAATACCTCAAAAATTGGAAGACGCTAATAAAAAATAATACGGCAAGTTCATTAAATGGATGGAAGAGCAAAATGTAACAAATACAGATGAACGAGTTGTACTTGCTTAACTTCAGAAAATGTCGGAACAGTACAAGCCGTCGACTATATGGGCTATCCATTCGAAATTGCAAAGTATGTTGAGGATAAACAAAGGGGCCGATTTAAAATCATTTCTGAAACTGCATGCATTCATGAAGGCAATTGCCAAGAAGGAAGACGATTTGCGAAGTTTTTCACAGATTCACCAGACATTATTTATTTATTTTTGAAGGTGGTAGCCATTTGTGGTATCTTTGGCTCTTGCAGAAGATGTGAATTGTGCGATTTACGCTTACATGACATCAAGGAAGAAGGAAGCGTATTGCTTATTACTATCCGACCATACTGTGACTACTTAACATTTTAAGCAAGAATCATATTATCATGCCCGCACCGTTCCGGCACGTAGCGTAGTCTCCGAAAAACCTGATTTTACAAAGAGTTGTCTGATACTATACGCTCCGGACAGTTTTGTACATATTTAAAACCATTAAAATCAATATTTTTCGGAAACGAAACGCTACGTGCTTGAACGGATAATATGATTCTTGCTTTGCAGTTGCTGATAGCGATGCAATTAATTATATATGCGTTTGGTGAATAATTATTTATTATTGCGTCCCAAAAATGTAAGTACAGATCGAATGTTCTTACGGTATGATAAAAGGAAATGTATGTACTAATCAAGTAGTTGGTATTAATACATTTGGACTATGCCCCTTGTAAACTTCACGTCATCTAAAATTGGACGATCCTGAGAAATACACGGGACATGCTTTCGGCGTACGCCCGGACAATTATGGACATAGTTGCTTGACAATACAGGGTGAGGCAGATAAAGGGCAAATTAGAAATATCTCGAGAACTATACAAAAAAATCATGAAAATTGGAATACAGGGGTTTTGAGGTGTGAACTATTTAATGAAAATAATTTGGTCTCTTTGCTACTTCCGGTTATACCGGAAGTTCATTGTAACTTCGTTTTTTTAAATGGGACACCCTGCATATTTTTACATTTTTGGATTCACCTCGATTTTTTCTTTCTTAAAATATAAGGTTTTGTAATATTATACAGGGTAGGTTAAAAGATAATTACGTTTTCTTATTAATTTCGTAGCAACATTCACATCCTGTAGGATTGTAGTAGTTTGACATAATAAACTCTTTTTATGTTCCAATGATTTTTAGTATAGTCTACTATTGTTAAGAATTATTGGTATATGTAGTTAAATTTTTCATTTTAGTATACAGGGTTGGTCGAAACTCGGAATGAGTATTTTATGAGTTTCCTTAAATGGAACACCCTGTATTTTTGTATTGTAATGAAATGATATTTTATGGTACTTTTTAATTTCTTAAGCATTCCCTATACCTAACTGCTTTAATTTGTGAGTTAGTGGTGATTCAAGCCAAACATTAATTGCAACAATACAAAATACGTGAAATTGTATTAGGTTGGCCGTGAAAATATTCAATCACAAATAATTTTTTGGAAATAAATACATATTAATCTAGACTAATTCTTAAAATTGCCAATAATGGTTGATCTATCAAAATACTATCGAAGTTAAGATTGTTGGTGCGATTAACAATTAAACACAAATTAAAGCAGTTAGGTATAGCGAATGCTTAAAAAATAAAAAAGTACCATAAAATATCATTTGATTACAATACTAAAATATAGGGTGTTCCATTTAAGAAAACTCAAAAAATACTCATTCCGAGTTTCGACCCACCCTGTATAATAAAATTAAAAATTGAGCTATACTAATAATTGTTAACAATAGTAGACTATATTAAAAATCATTTGAACGTAAATTATGTCAAACTACTACAATCCTACAGGATGTGAATATTGCTACCAAATTAATAAGAAAACGTAATTATCTTTTAACCTACCCTGTATAATGTTACAAAACCTCATATTTTAAGAAAGAAGAAGCCGAGGAGAATCCAAAAATGTAAAAATATACAGAGTGTCCCATTTAAAAAACGAAGTCATAAGGAACTTCCGGTATAACCGGAAGTACCAAATAGATGAAAATATTTTCATTAAATAGATCAGTCTTCAAAACCCCCTTATTCCAATTTTCGTAATTCAGTTGCCTTTAGTTCTCGAGATAATTCTAATAGGCCCTTTATCTGCCTCACCCTATAGATCAAAGCCAACGATAAGTAGGATGGAAATCGGCAGCTGTGGCGGCTGGTTACGTTAAAGAGAGTATTACCAATAAGAAGAATGTTTCAAACATTATTGGGAGTGCCATTAAAGAAAGTACAACCTCATTGGCTTCCGAAAATGTCGGTAGTATTAATTTTTTTTATTTGTTTACTGTGCAATCAGTAAAAAAACAGACCATAAACACATTTTTGTTGAAATTTACAATGGGGCGAAGAGAAATATTTCAATAAATATTTACTCGACATGAATATTACAATTACGTTTTTTTTTTATTTATTTAAAAAGATAAAGTCGCATCCACCCGAAGGTTATTAGCGACATTTCTGTAACATTTGTAACAATATTAAATCAAAAATTGGTAAAAATGAATTACAATTTGTATACAATTAAACCTTTGGAGCAATAATTGGATTCCACGCACTAACACTTTATTTTTGGAATGAACTTTTAGATCGCTAGCGACACTCCGACACACTCTCTCTCTGATGCATCATTAGTGATAACGTTACGCGCACTAGTATCTGCTTGTTCATATTTCCTTCAATGCCTATGTGGGATGGTATCCACAGGAAGTGGATTCTTCTGAAATTTTCTTGAGCTTCCATTAGTTCGGCCTTGGTTCTTTTCTCAATGGGGTGTTTATGGTATATATTTTGCATAGCTTTGACTGTGCTAAGAGAGTCGGAAAGGACTGGGCAACAAGGAAGGTTTTTAATATATGTATAGTTTGATGGCTTTAAACAAACGAAAGAGCTCTGCAGTATAGATGCTGGAATTCAGAGAAAGATGTAGGAGCATAACAAGGCGATGAAAAATTCCATCAATATTCTTTTGAAGTAGAAACTTGAATCTTAATGTTGGCTTAATTGAGATTTGTCACTTTCCCAGTCTGACGTCTCACTGCCAAGATAACTATTAATTTTTTTCTTTATGGACGTGAATTTTCGTTTTATGGATCTTTCCTTTAAATGGGGGTAAACTAGACTGAGCATATGGGACAAAGCTGATAGGTCTGTGGTATATTCTTAAATTGTGGTTATAGGATCTGTTGATCCCGTGATATTCATTAGGAGCATGTTGAGTTGATCAAAGTTTAGAGGGAAAGGCAGAGGGTGATTTTCTATGAAGTTTTTAGCAGGGTCAAGTAAGAGAGAAAATGAGCATTCAGAAGTGCTTGCTGAACTAATTTTAGCTTTTTTAGATGTTGTTTGGACTTTAGGTGGTGGAAAAATGTTACATTCTTCTGAAGATGGATCTGCTTCAGGTGAAATAATTTCATCAAAGTTACGTTTTGGTTGATTAATTATGTGACTGTCCTTATTTGATGCATCTTCTTTGTTCGGTATCTCTGGGACCTTGGAAATAGACATTTGTTCACACTGAGAAGGGTTTGTATCATTGGGTGCTTGCAAAGATATATTTGTTGCGCTGGATGCTTCATTGTTTTGGTTGGGGTTTAGTTGAGCTAGTGGTTCGAAGCACTGTGATGCAATGTGACCTGGCTTCTTGCATCTAAAGCAAACTAAACTGTCTTGAGAGATGAATATTCTATATATCGTGTTGTCAAAAACAAGAGTACATGACTCTGGTAGTGTTAGACTGTGAGGACTGATATAGATTTGTCTTCAAAAACTAAGGATGTGATTGAACTCAGGCATAGAAGCACTAATTTTGAGGAATGTCATGAAAGACAGGAACTATGCCGATTTTTTGTAACTCATTGATTAGCAAGTCGTGCGGTATTGAAGGACATACGCCGAAGAGCACAAGTCGTTCCGCTGGTGTAACTAACGTTCTTGCTCTGACAATTTCACCTTGTATTTATATTTGACCATGATTATTCATAAAATCATCCATTATTTGTTTATTGGATAAATACATACATATGCGATTATTAGATAATCTAGAAGAGAAGATTATATTTTTCGGTTGAATTATATTTCCAACTGGGAGCAGGTAGTCTTGAAGTTTGGTGTTTTCTAAGGCACTAAAGATAATTGCTTGGGACTTTAAAGGAAATTGCACTCTCGACGCTGCCAAAGAGTATGACTGTGATGCTTTCATTTGACTTTGATGGTCTTGTATTGTAGAACTGTTGTGGGATTCCATGTTTGAATTCATTTCGATAAACGTTAAGTGAAAAGTAAGTCCGACCCTGTACACCTGCTAAAACAGGTATGTCGTCTTTACTAAAAGCGGTAATTTTGCTGGTAAAACTGGATTTCTGTATTGACAACAATAACAAATAATTGCAATTTGCTGACTTTAATGCTAATTTTACTGGATATTATGTAAAGAGTTTGTACACTTACAGTTTATTTCAATATATCACTGAGATTCACAATTTATAACTTATATTAAACTTTGTTAATATTAAAAATATTCGGAGCCCACATTGAATACAACATTATAGTTATCGATGCAGGATCGGTCTCTCACAATTACGTTTACAAGTATTAATTTGAACAACATTTCCTCTAATTTAAAAACTGAAGTATACATATTTCATACAATACCAACTGTACTTTTCACATCCATTAAAAAGATTAAGATTTTCAAATATGTAAAAAATCTTTTGAAACATGTGTTAGTAATATTTAATTTATTTGACGTTACAAGGTATGTACTTCTGTCAGATCAGTATTTAAAACTGTTGATGTTGCTATGGTAACTTTAAAACGCGCGTTTTTAAAAGTTGAATTTAAACTCTTTTGGCTATATAAATTAGTGCAATTGACAGATTAATTTTCATGGCATCAAGGTATTGTAGAGAACAAATTTTCAAATTAAATGGTATGTATAATCAAAAAAGTGTTTTTATTGAAAAAAACAGTGGAATAATAGTGATTATTGATATATAATATATATATATATATATATATATATATATATATATATATATATATATATATATATATATATATAGATAGATATTGATAAGGTGGTTAGTGTTTTTTCATCTCTTTTAGTTATAAAAAACGCCATGATAGAGCGCTGGTGATAAAATCATAGCATAGTTGGTTGAATAGTTTTTTTATTTCTCCTGTAAAATTTTGTTTTTAGAATTTACCTCCGCTTGATTGTCAATGCTTCATTTCAATGCCTCAATTCATCATTCACATATTATATTTATATATTCAGTAAGTATATTTACATAAATCCACAGCCAATCGAAATGTGCGAATGTTCGGATCAGAAACTG